>NW_026904132.1:0-110184 GCF_024500275.1 Phycodurus eques | reverse complement strand
GAACTCAGAGCGGTATAGAGACTGTAACTAAACACTGTCACGTACGTGGTTAGGGCGAGGGCGAGTAACACAAGGTAAGAACATGGTGGACCCAATTGCAGGGAAGCAGGGAGGCAAGGCAGGAGTGCGGGAGTCTCAAAATAATATTTAATCTTAGAAAAGGGAAAACTGAACAAAGTCCCACAACAGATTCCAATCAAATCAAAGTAACAAAGAAACACTCGGATATCTAAAACTGGAAACTAACTATGACCTGTGAGTAAGACGTGGAATAGAAAGGGAAAATGACACCTGACAATGACATACCACAATGATAAAGACAACTGACGACTATGACATGCCAAAGACATGTGACAACGACAATGAACCGACAAGAACTGAAAGAAACCAGGGAACTAAATACAAACAGATAGACGAGACAACGAGGAACACCTGGACAAGACATGAGTGGCTGGAGAGAGCTGATTGGTCGACACAAAGCAGACGAGAACAGGTGGACACAACAACTTAATGAGCACACGACAAACATGGAACACAGGAAAACATGGAACAAAACTAAACACAACCCAAACCAAAACACAGACCATGACAAACACACTCTCGTCCGTTTCTCCTTGCAAGTCTGAAAACTGAACTGCCTCGGTGTCTGTCTTGTTTTTTTTACAATTGTTTTAGGTGTCTTGAACCTGACAAAAATGCATGTTCTCCATGGGGAGAACATGCAAACTCCACACTGGCGGGCCTGGGGATTGAACCCAGGTCCTCAGAACTGTGAGGCTGACGCTCTAACCAGTCGGTCACCGTGCCGTATGCAACGTATGTTTTATAAAATATTCGTCACGGATCTATTATTATACTTCGCTAACTGGCCGTGCTAATTATCTTGGAGTCATGGAAAATGTATATATTGTGCTGTTTCCGTAAGGCAGTGGTGTCAAACTAGATACGGTTTTCCTCAGGGCCATTATGATTGTAAAACCATATCAATGTTAAATCGCCTTATCATATTATTACACATAGACAAGAAATTGATGGGTAACTCAATTACTTGAGTATTTATGTGAAGAAGGATCGATACTTTTACTCCGTTACAATGATCGACATGTCTATTTTTAGACTCCATCTTCAACTTCCTCATCGGGCACTGTTGCTCCTATCCAACGTGATCACTAGTGTCATTTGACTCCAATTCACCAATCAGAAGATGACTCAAGGCAGTCACATGACCGCACAGTAGCCTTCGCGATCTAATCAAAATGACAATTTTTTTTTTTGGAGGGTGGTAAACAGCCGCACAAGTGTGTTTACTTTACAGACTCCAAAAAAACAACAGCTTTGTCACGCAGCTCTTAAATTGTGACTGCCAAAACTTGGACATTTCAGCCCACTTCTAACTTGAGAAAACAACTCTCGGTAAGTTGAGAAAACAACTCTCGGTAAGTTGTTAAATAAGTTTCTATTCTTGTTTTGGTAGTGGATATGGAAACATTAGCCTTCGCCCTATAGTGTCGCACACCCACAAAGAAGAGCCCCACGAAAAGCTAAAGACCACCTGATGTCAACTCCCCTTCGTGGAATCAAACCCCTGTCTTCCACATGACAGGCGGAGATACTCTCCACTATACTAAGGAGTCTTTTGGCCACTTCATTTCACCGGAATGCATCAGCAAAGCCAGCTAGCGACTTGTTGTCTCTGTGGCCTGACTGTTATTTACACTTTAAGCAATTCAGGGATACATATTATTTGCTATGTGACCAAATGAGCGGTATTACTTTGACAAAAGAAAGTGTAAACTCTCCAAGTGTGTGTGTGTGTAATATATTGCATTTTCTTACATGGATTGCCTTTGTGTAATACGAACATAACTCTTGTTATGGTTGTTATTGTTTTGCTCTGACAAGCAGCAGCATCAGGGGTTGAGGTCACAAGCAGAGGGGTTATTGAGGGACTAGGTGACCCCATGGTGGCAGTGAAGAGGTGGTGCTGGTCTTGGAGAACAAGGAGGAGGAGGAAGATATGTGGTCTCATTGGGTGAGAAGGAAGAGAATGAAACAGGAAGAACAAAAAAATTGTTCTTCGGTTCTGTGCACCCGGGGCCTCTTCATCTCAATTCTTGTCCGAGTCCGTCCCTGGATGGATCGCAACAAATCAATCGGGTTTCGGAAGATGCCAACTTAAAAATTCACTTCCAGAACAATTTGTCCAATTTTGTCTGAATTTCTATATATTTAAAATTATGTCAAGAACATTAGAAGGGACAGTTTTTGCAGTCTACCTGTATTATATAATGGGATGAAAATGATTCTGCATAATGTTAAATTGCAAAACATAATCACTACTCTATTCTGTCTAATTGTTAATAAATTATGGATTCAATATTTCCATCCATCCATTTTCTGAGCCGCTTCTCCTCACTTGGGTCGCGGGCGTGCTGGAGCCTATCCCAGCTGTCATCGGGCAGGAGGCGGGGTACACCCTTGAACTGGTTGCCAGCCAATCGCAGGGCACATAAAAACAAACAACCATTCGCACTCACAGTCATGCCTCGGGGCAATTGAGAGTCTCCAATTAATGCATGTTTTGGGATGTGGGAGGAAACCGGAGTGCCCGGAAAAAACCCACGCAGGTATGGGGAGAACATGCAAACTCCACACAGGCGGGGCCAGGGATTGAACCCAGGGTCCTCAGAACTGTGAGGCTGACGCTCTAACCAGTCGGCCACCGTGCTTCAATATTTAATTTATAAAATAAAAAAAATATGATCAACTGCAGAGTGACGCGAGGGTCGCATTTCATCACCCACTACAAGATGATGAGCATAAAGTGGTTGAAATGGTAATATGTATTAAATGTTGATTACAGTAAAATGTTGAGATGATTCACTTGATCGACACTTTAATTGCCTATCATGCCTTTCACATTCTTTCACTGTAGTGCTGCCTAAGGATCCTGCAGGTTTTGTCCTCAGCCTTGCTGCCAACAGCTTCAGAAAGACAAGTTCCGTTCCAGGTTCCACCAAACTTGTATAGTGGTTAGTACTCTGCGTTGTGGTCGCAGCAACCCTTTTTCAAGTCTGGGTCAACGCAGGAATGAAGCGCTGCAATTGGCTATTTTAGTGCTGCAGTTTGAAGTTTGTGGGAGACAGTGAAAATCATCCACAGGGGCTTGCAGAGGGCCCAGTCCCTTCGTGGGGCGGGTGGCGCAAAGGGTAATGTGTCTGACTTCGGATCATAAGATTCTATTGCAGAGGGCACATTATTCGCCAAGCTGCGGATGATCTCAAGGATAGCATGTGCAGTCGTACCCAATTCTTTGTTAGTGACCCCTTGTGGGGTCGCGAAGGAGGATACCTGACTTTTGGGCTTGTCGCGTACGAGGGAACCGGACCAGGTGTCAGTTTTTTCCAGCAAATGTTCAAAGTTTTGGCACGTGTCACCCAAAGTGATTAAAAATAGACAAGCAACTAATTAAACCACTAAATATGGTTACTGTAATGTGCAGTGCACGTACGCGAACGGAAGATGGCGTTTATCGCTTGGATGATGCAGGGCCTTCGTTGCTAAAGCTTGTCATACTCTCACGTTGTAAGTCTCAAAATTGGTTCAAAATAAAAAAGGCACAACGCTTCAATCATACTATTGTAGCGGTTGTGTTGAAGCAAACGTTTTACTGAAATAGCTTGTATTTTTGTGTGTTCTGAATTCAAAACTTGAAATCTCCTCACGCGGGTTGCATCAATACTGTGGCGATTGTGTATGAAATAAGAATTGTAATTAATTTAGGATAAAGTAATAAGCCGGGAGCGACGTTTGCGTTACTTCCGGTTCATCGTAATTTTGATTTAATTGTTAAAAATCAAACTAATGTCTCGAAAAGGGCACCCCATCAAATTTTTCAAGTTTAACTTTAGGCGAAATGCCGACAAACATTTTAAATCAGTCTCAGAATCTGAAGGTTGCTACACACTACGACATTTTGAGTCCGAGGTTACAGAGGTTGACTTAAATTCAGAACACACACGAAATACGACCACGAGTGGAATTTTATGTTATATTTAATGAAACACACAACTGCAACTACGAACTACAACAAGAATATAACACTAAGGGTAAACGAAAGAAAGAAAATAAGGTGAACGAAAATTGGAAAAGAGGACATCGTGTGTAGTCGCTTGACTAAACTAAATGAGCGTGTGAGCGTTTAATGCGTTGAGTCAGAGTGAGAGAAGGCAAAGTTGGGATTTCGTAGGATGCTAGTAATTTCCCTATAATTATTACGCATTGACGTACATCATAGTAAGGATTGCAGTGTGAACTCACGAACGCAGATCAGCTGATCTTTGGTGTGGTCTTCCTCCGGACCTCAAGTGGGAAAGAAGATGGTTCGGTTGAAGAAAAACCAGATGCACAAAAATAAAAAGAAGGTTGTGGTGTGCATGTCCGCTACACTTGTTTTCTGGAGATAGACCACCAAAAGCACTCATGATTCCATTTGTGCTTCTATTTATCTCAATCAGGGTATCACCGACAGTGAGCATCACTGAAAAGGCAAAACTTTGAATGTGGAAATTCTGTCCCCTCCAGTAGTCCTTATTAGATGTGAAGTTGGCCTTCTATTTCCTATATTGCAAATGATGAACTTTGAAAATAACTAATATGATGTAGGACTTCAATGAGTTCTTAACTTTAGGGGTTTCCATAATGTTAGATATTGTCATGGAAAGACCTGACCATTTTGACAGTGCTGCGTGAGTTAGCGTAACCCAAACGTTTCAGGTGAACGTGTCCAACACAGCAATTTTGGCTCAGGTTGACCACCACATGCTAAACTACGACCGAGCTACCCAGGAGTCAAACCTCAAATCTTCTGATACGAAGTCAGACACGTTTTCCATTGCGCCACGAGAGACACCTCCTCTGTAAGCCCCAATGGAGGATTGTTCGTATGCCACCAGCAGCGGCAGCAGCTCTAAAGATAATAAAAAATAATAATAATAATAAAATAAACAATTTTTAAAAATTAAATAAAATTAAAAATAAATAAATAAAAAACATTTTAAAAAATGTGTCATTGGAGGACTTTGTACCTGCCGTGACCCAGATTCCAACCGGGAGTTGCTGCGGCCACAACGCAGAGTACTATTCCACTCGGGGTGTCACGATTCATTTCGGCAGTGATTCGATTCATATCACAATTCGTGGTTGCTGGTTTGATTCAAGGACAATGTTTTATCGAGAACGATACGATCCAAAACCAATATTTGGAAATAGATTCAGTAATTTTTTCAAATGTAACCAGTGTGACTGTGAAATAAATACTTGGATACTGGACAGTGCAGGTGAAATTTCTTCAATTGGTTTTGTTTTTTGTAAAGATATCAGGTAAAGTTAGTGATGGAAAAACAAAAAAAGCAAGCGATAACCAACCATTCTGGCAAATGATAATAATGGCAAATGCATTCACACTTTATTTGAATAAAATGCAAATGACAGGTTGGATTAACACTCGGTTTACCTGCTACTTCCGATGTGTTTTGAAAAATGATGAAAATCTTATTGTAATTGAACAGCCACACCTCATGTATGCATGTTCTAATCGTATTTATTAGTACTCACTCACTAGTCACGATGTGTGATATCATAGTTAAGGAGCTCTGAGTAGCTTGTGATGTTCAAGTTGCCATCTGTCCAGTGTGAGACACTTTCCAGTCTGCCTGCTCGATGCTCTCTTTGACTACTTTGGCTTGTCTTCATAGTGTTAGTGTTAGTTTTGCTGAAGTACAATATGTTTGTGAAGGAATTTCAAATGTGTTTCCCAACCTTTTAGCTCTCGATTGTGCTCTCAGGAACAAAATCTGGTTGAAATGTCTCACAAATTGATGGTTGGCCTCGGCTTACTTCTTGCTTGTGGGTGATTGTGGCTTTTCATATTACTTATATTTTGCGACTTGTCGACGGCGGCGGCGGTCGGAAAAGTTTATTGCATGCCCGTCATGTTTTTTTCCCTCAATTGTTTTTTACGACTGGAAAACCAAAATGCGTCCATACTTTTCATCACATACATTACTGATTTAACTTTGATGGACATTCAGTGGCCTGGATTCAACCTTTGCAGATTCCACTCGTGAAGTTTTGCGTTCTGCACTGCGCACTTCTCATCCTGCGCAGTGCGCAGTGGATCATGGGAGATGTGATTTGCTTCTTCGACTGGCCCATTCTATCGCGCCAGAAAAAAAACAACACAGTTTGATACTCCCATGTTCCCAAACTTAATCGAGTCATGCTGAACAATTTATCATTAAAAGTGGTAAAAAAAATAAAGAAATAAAAAAATAATTTAAAAAAACACACATTCATCCATCTCAAGTCTGCCATACGAAAATCTAATCTAATCTAATCTAATCTAATCTAATTGAATCAAATCGAATCGAATCGAATTGAATCTAATCTAATTTTATCTAATCTAATCCTAGGAATATGAATCGATACATCGATATTAAAAATGGATCATTGCACCCTGAATAAGAATAATAATGATTTCTCCTTCCCTGGCCCTTTCGCGACACAACCAGGATTCATCACTGTGAGCTTGTTTATGTGTGTGTGTGTGTGTGTGTGTGTGTGTGTTTTTGTGTGGGTGTATTTTGTGATGGGCTGGGCTCTTGAATATTTTTTTGTGTTTTTAATTGTCTGTTTTGAAATTTGTTTTGACACTATATCTACTTATATTGAGACTATACTTCTTCATGTTTTGTGAAGCTCATTTGTTTGGAATATCTTTTTATTGGGTTTAAGCTTGGACATTGGTTCAGTTTGTTCCTCCATGATTTAAAATGCATCAGTGGGTATACAGCCACATGTATAGGGTGCAGGCGTTGGTGGTATAGTGGTGAGCATAGCTACCTTCCAGGCAGTTGACCCGAGTTGGAAGTCAGTGCAAACTGTAGGCCGGTCCCAAGCCCGGATAAATGCAGAGGGTTGCGTCAGGAAGGGCATCCGGCTTAAAACTTTGCCAAAAAATATGAGCGTTCATCCAAAGAATTCCATACCGGATCGGTGGTGGCCCAGGTTAACAACTTCCACCACCGGCGCCGTCAACCTGCAGGACGCCATTGATTTCGCCTTAATTCACTTAATACCGACGTACAAGCAAGAACTTAAATGTGCGAAGCCTACAGTGAAAACAGTCAAAAAGTGGACCAATGAAGCAAAGATGGAACTTCAAAGCTGTTTAGACTGCACAGACTGGAGTGTCTTTGAAAATTCAGCTGGCAGCCTGGATGAATATACGGACACTGTCACATCCTATATCAGTTTCTGTGAAGAGGTTTGTGTACCAACAAAATCATTTCGGACATTCAACAACAACAAGCCGTGGTTCACTGCTAAACTTAAGCAGCTTCGCCAAGCTAAGGAAGATGCATATCAGAGCGGGGACAGGGCCCTGTATAATCGAGCTAGAAACCAGCTTACTAAAGAAATTAACATTGCAAAGAGGATCTATGCAGCAAAGTTGGAAAAACAGTTTAGCGCGAACGACTCGAAATCAGTCTGGCGTGCATTCCAATCGCTGACTAATTACAAGCGACGATCCCCCCAAGCTGAGAACAATAGCACACTAGCCAACGACTTGAATACCTTCTATTGCAGATTTGAAAAGGACAGTTTCACTCCACACACCAACCCGGCCGCACCCGCGACCACAACCACACCTCTGACTTCTGCGTTAACCATCCATGAACAGGATGTGAGACGCATCTTCAAACAACAGAAGATTAACAAAGCAACAGGACCGGACCATGTGTCCCCATCCTGCCTCAAAGTCTGCGCGGACCAGCTCGCTCCAGTCTTCACTCAGATCTTTAACAGATCTTTGGAAATGTGCGAAGTTCCATCCTGCTTCAAACGCTCCACCATCATTCCAGTCCCCAAGAAACCTGCAATCTCTAGTCTGAATGACTACAGGCCTGTCGCTTTGACATCTGTGGTCATGAAGTCCTTTGAACGTCTCGTGCTGGACCACCTCAAGAGTGTCACAGGTCCCCTGCTGGACCCCCTGCAGTTTGCCTACCAAGCGAACAGGTCTGCGGATGATGCAGTCAACATGGGACTGCACTTCATCCTAGAACACCTCGACAGTGCAGGGACCTACGCGAGGATCCTGTTCGTGGACTTCAGCTCAGCGTTCAACACCATCATCCCTGAACTCCTTTCAACCAAGCTTCTCCAGCTCAGCGTCTCACCTGCCATCTGCCAGTGGATTTACAGCTTTCTGACGGGCAGGACACAGCAGGTCAGGCTGGGGGAGGCAACCTCATCCACACGCAGCATCAGCACTGGGGCGCCCCAAGGTTGTGTCCTCTCTCCGCTGCTCTTCTCTCTCTACACGAACGACTGCACCTCAGCGAACCCGACTGTCAAGCTCCTGAAGTTTGCAGATGACACCACTGTCATCGGCCTCATCAAGGACGGTGACGAGTCTGCATATCGACAGGAAGCGGAGCGGCTGGAGCTGTGGTGCGGGCGACACAACCTGGACCTGAACACGCTCAAGACGGTAGAGATGATCGTGGACTTCAGGAGGCATCCTTCGCCACAGCTGCCCCTCACGTTGTCCAGCTGCCTTGTGTCAACCGTCGAGACCTTCAAGTTCCTGGGAATTACAATCTCTCAGGACCTGAAGTGGGGCGAACAACATCAACTCCGTCCTCAAAAAGGCCCAGCAGAGGATGTACTTCCTGCGGCTTCTGAGAAAGCACGGCCTGCCACCGGAGCTGCTGAGACAGTTCTACACAGCGGTCATCGAACCGGTCCTGTGTTCTTCCATCACAGTCTGGTTTGGTGCTGCTACAAAAAAAGGACAAGCTCCGACTGAAACGGACAATCAAAACTGCTGAAAGGATTGTCGGTAACCCCCTACCCACCATTGAGGACTTGCACGCTGCCAGAACTAAGACAAGGGCGTGCAAAATCCTCTCGGACCGTCTGCACCCCGGTCACCAGCTCTTCCAGCTCCTTCCCTCAGGTAGGCGCTACCGATCAACGCTAACTAGAACTAGTAGACATTCCAACAGCTTCTTCCCTCTTGCGATCAACTTCTTAAACACCTAACCTATAATTCCATTACAACAAGCTGGCAATTTTTTGACTTGAGTTCGTTGTCACATTTCTGTGGGGCCAATTATTTATTACTTGTGCACTCACTGTAGTTGTCTCGCCATGCTGCACTATTTGCATACTGAATGAGGAGTATCTGTAACATTTGCACAACCGACATTGTCCCAGATGATCGCACTACTTGTCACTTTAAACCGCATACACTCCTTGAAGTCTCAGCGCCCTTTGCACAATGGTCATTGCACCGGACTATTGCAATATTAGTCGTTCGAACTGCTCTAAGTGCTAGAGGACTCTGCATCTTTTTGCACAATTGTTTTTTGTCAATGTCTTTATGTCCCCAAAGTGTTCTGTAAATTGACTGTTTGTTGTACTAGAGCGGCTCCAACTACCGGAGACAAATTCCTTGTGTGTTTTGGACATACTTGGCAAATAAAGATGATTCTGATTCTGATTCTGATTCTGATTCTGATTCTGAGAAGAAGAGATGGAAAGCGGGTTCTTCCGCAGAAAGAGAAGAGGAAAGCACAGAGCCTAGAAATGAATGTGGGGACTTTGAATGTTGGGACTATGACAGGAAAATCTCGGGAGTTGGGTGACATGATGATAAGGAGAAAGGTTGATATATTGTGTGTCCAGGAGACCAGGTGGAAAGGCAGTAAGGCTAGAGGTTTAGGCGCAGGGTTTAAATTATTTTACCATGGTGTAGATGGGAAGAGAAATGGAGTCGGGCTTATTTTAAAAGAATAGTTGGCTAAGAATGTCTTGGAGGTGAAAAGAGTATCAGATCGAGTGATGAGGCTGAAACTTGAAATTGAGGGTGTTATGTATAATGTGATAAGTGGCTATGACCTAGAGGTGAAAGAGAAATTCTGGAAGGAGCTAGACGAAGTAGTTCTGAGCATCCCAGACAGCGAGAGAGTCGTGATTGGTGCAGATTGTAATGGACATATTGGTGAAGGAAATAGGGGTGATAAAGAAGTGATGGGTAAGTACGGCATCCAGGAGAGGAACTTGGAGGGACAGATGGTGGTAGACTTTGCAACAAGGATGCAAATGACCTACAAGAGCGGAGGTAGAAGCACGCAGGTGGATTACATCTTGTGCAGACGATGTAATCTGAAGGAGGTTACCAACTGTAAGGTAGTGGTAGGGGAGAGTGTGGCTAGACATCATAGGATGGGGGTTGTGTGAGATGACTCTGGTGGTGGGGAGGAAGATTAGGAAGACAAAGGCAGAGAAGAGAACCATGTGATGGAAGTTGAGACAGGACGAGTGTTGTGCAGGTTTTCGGGAAGAGGTGAGACAGGCCCTCCGTGGAAGGGAGGAGCTTCCAGAAGACTGGACCACTGCAGCCAAGGTGATCAGAGAGGAAGGCAGGAGAGTACTTGGTGTATCTTCTGACAGGAAAGGAGAAAATGAGACTTGGTGGTGGAACCTCACAGGACAGGAAATTCTACAAGGAACAAGGTTAGCTCAGAAGAAGTGGGACACTGAGAGGACCGAGGAGAGGCGAAAGGAATACATTGAGATGCGACACAGGGCAAAGGTAGAGGTGGCAAAGGCCAAACAAGAGGCATATGATCACATGTATGGCAGGTTGGACACTAAAGAATGAGAAAAGGATCTATACAGGCGGGCCAGACAGAGGGATAGAGATGGGAAGGATAGTGCAGCAGGTTAGGGTGATTAAGGATAGAGATGGAAATATGTTGACTGGTGCCAGCAGTGTGCTAGCTAGATGGAAAGAATACTTTGAGGAGTTGATGAATGAGGAAAATGAGAGAGAAGGGAGAGTAGAAGAGGTAAGTGTGGTGGACCAGGAAGTGGCAATGATTAGTAAGGGGGAAGTTAGAAAGGCATTAAAGAGGATGAAAAATGGAAAGGCAGTTGGTCCTGATGACAATTCCTGTGGAGGTATGGAAGCATCTAGGAGAGGTGGCTGTGGAGTTTTTGACCAGCTTGTTCAATAGAATTCTAGTGCGTGAGAAGATGCCTGAGGAATGGAGGAAAAGTGTACTGGTGCCCATTTTTAAGAACAAAGGCAATGTGCAGAGCTGTGGGAACTATAGAGGAATAAAGTTGATGAGCCACACAATGAAGTTATGGGAAAGAGTAGTGGAGGCTAGACTCAGGACAGAAGTGAGTATTTGCGAGCAACAGTATGGTTTCATGCCTAGAAAGAGAACCACAGATGCATTATTTCCCTTGAGGATGTTGATGGAAAAGTACAGAGAAGGTCAGAAGGAGCTACATTGTGTCTTTGTAGAGCTAGAGAAAGCCTATGACATAGTACCCAGAGAGGAACTGTGGTACTGCATGCGGAAGTCTGGACGTGGCAGAGAAGTATGTTAGAATAATACAGGACATGTACGAGGGCAGCAGAACAGCGGTGAGGTGTGCTGTAGGTGTGACAGACGAATTTAAGGTGGAGGTGGGACTGCATCAGGGATCAGCCCTGAGCCCCTTCCTTTTTGCAGTGGTGATGGATACGCTGACAAATGAGGTTAAACTGGAATCCCCGTGGACCATGATGTTTGCAGATGACATTGTGATCTGCAGTGAAAGCAGGGAGCAGCTGGAGGAACAGTTAGAAAGATGGAGGCATGAACTGGAAAGAAGAAGAATGAAGATTAGCCGAAGTAAGACAGAATACATGTGCGTGAATGAGACGGGTGGAGGGGGAAGAGTGAGGCTACAGGGAGAAGAGATAGCAAGGGTGGAGGACTTTAGATACTTGGGGTCAACTGTGCAGAGCAATGGGGAGTGTGGATCAGGAAGTGAAGAAACGGGTCCAAGCAGGTTGAAACGGGTGGAGGAAGGTGTCAGGTGTGTTATGTGACAGAAGAGTCTCTGCAAGGATGAAGGGCAACGTTTATAAAACAGTGGTGAGGCCAGCCATGATGTACGGATTAGAGACAGTGGCACTGAAGAGACAACAGGAAGCAGAGTTGGAGGTGGCGGAAATGAAGATGTTGAGGTTCGCTGTCGGAGTGACCAGGTTGGATCAAATTAGAAATGAGCTCATCAGAGGGACAGCCAAGGTTCGATGTTTTGGAGACAAAGTTAGAGAGAGCAGACTTCGATGGTTTGGACACGTCCAGTGGAGAAATAGTGAGTATATTGGTAGAAGGATGATGAAGATGGAGCTGCCAGGCAAGAGAGCTCGAGGAAGACCAAAGAGAAGGTTGATGCATGTCGTGAGGGAAGACATGATGGCAGTTGGTGTTCGAGAGGAGGATGCAGGAGATAGGCTTACATGACGCGCTGTGGCGACCCCTAACGGGACAAGCCGTAAGGAAAAAGAAGAAGAAGATTACGAGCAAGTCCTTTAACGTCTCGTCAACGTTTACATACCTGATGAAAGATGGACCCTCCATGGCTGAAGTCACGATACGAGCTTCTTGCTGGTCTTGGAACTGATTACTTTTGGAAAGCCCCCTGAGGTTTTCTATACACTGATGCTCTTTCATCACGTGACTGCGTACGTCACAAAGAGCGCAGCGTCTCCTTGGTTACACATACTGCACAGCTCGAACTGAAAAGACTGTGGAAAAATGGCAAACCTCAAAATAGGTTATATTCGAACGAGTAAAAGTCAAACTAGCTCATTCACATCTTAATAAATATACCGAGAGAAAGTTGCCCGGATGTTTGATATTTGCCTCACATTCAGTTCTCACACGCTCGTACTCGGCCTCATTACAACATTTTTTACTATTTCACATGTGTAGTATGTGGAGGACAATTTCGGAAACTGTCTGTAAAAAAAAACTTGCGGCTGGATTTCTGGTCACTCCAAATGTAGATGTAATAATGGTAATAATGGCGCTTGAGTCGACATGTCGCTTTCAGTCTGTGTTAGGGACCGTCTACAAATTACACATCCCAGGAGGACAAATGTGGAACAAATCAGCATATATCAAATGATGTTTATTTTCATTGTGTTTGCTGTAGTAGTTGGCAATGAGAGTACACTACGTATTACAGGTCGAAATTTGCTGATATGTTGTTTTTTGGTTCCACTGTGTGTCATTAATTCCCCAAAATATTCACCCAAAAATCAACAAAAATAACTTTTCTCATTCTGATTTCTGTAGTAGGTGGCAATGGGAGGCCACTACTAACTACAGGTCAAGGTTTGCTGATAGGGTTTGCTATCTGATAAGGTTTGCTCATAGAAAAACTGGATGCAATTAATTGACAAAAATAATCACCAAAAGGCAATAATCGTCAAACATATTCCTTAACATAACCATTATTGCTGTACTGTGATCATGTGTGCTGGGGTGCCATGCATTCAAATTGGGGAGACTGGCAGGGGTGGGAGCGAGACGGTCACGGGGCAATGATGACCCGCAACCCATTGCCAACTACAACAGCAATCAGAATGAAAAAAGTGTTTGGATTGATTTGCAGTGAAAATTGTCGTGTAACTTGTAGAGAGTTCCTGGCGAATGTCATGCAAATATCAAACATCTGGCTATCTTTCTGTTCGCTTCATCGGAGGGTCGCCCAAGGAATAAATATGCAGCACAGGCCATTTGGTTTCATTTGTCTCTCTTTTCCAGATTTGTCGTCTCGTTACTTTTGTTTTTGGAAGTTACCGTTTGCACTATGTGGTGACTTCCAGTGTGTATCCTCCAAAATAAAAGCTCAAAGTGCTTAAACTCGGAAGTCAACGTAAAAACTCAATTAACTTTACAAAGTAGAAAACAAATGGTGATAAAACGCTACCCCTTTCAATTTTAACGATGCTATCTTTTAATTTAAGCAAAAACATTAACTGAAAATTAACGACTCTGTGTTTGCATTTGCCATATATTTTAAATCAAAGTCAAAGGCATTGTTAGCCCTAAAAAAAAAAAAGAAAAGGAAATAATGAAACAGTGTCAGCGGTTCTGCAAAAAAATGAGGACAAAAGGGGCAAAACGTTTGCAGCTGTTGTTAATGCTGATGAATAGATCGTGGAAAACTGAATTTCAGTAGTTTAATTCAAAGGGTAAAGGTCAATATGTCAGCGAGGCGCTGACCTATTGGATGAACCAGCCGTGATCGAGCGAGCTTGTTAGCTCACTAGCTTGTGAGCTTGCGAACAGAATAAACAGTCAACTTGCCATTAAGTGTCTCTGTTGTGTGGAATACTGGACGGACCTAAAGCTGGTCCACCCGTCCGCGAGTCCACTATAGCGGCTAACAGATACTAGCCGCTAGTAGCAGGCCAATTCACACGGGGAGCCGTTCAAATCCCCGTCGGCTCACTCCATGCGTCGCATAACACTTGATGATGCTTTTTTTTTCGGGTTGTAGGGGGATAGCTAGATTAGCTAGACCAGGGGTGCCCACACTTTTTTAACATGCGAGATACCTACAAAATGACCAAGTCAAAATGATCTACCAACTATAAAATTACAAAACAGACATTTAAGTAAAAATACATTGAGAATTTTTTATATGAACCATATATGGTAGTGTACCTTGCATAACTGGGAACCCATATTGCTGAACACAACAATTTTTTTGTCCTTAGCTTACTCTGATGACTTGCACTGAATGGAATCAGCCAGAGATGCATAATCCGGACAGTCGCTGCTGACAGCTAGCCTCAAGCACACTTCCAAATGATCATCAGTCATGGTAGAACGGTACTTGGACTTGATGATCCTTGTGTGAGGAAAGGCTGACTCGCATAAATAAGTTGAGCCGAATAATGCAGTCAAACAGGTTGCACGTTTCCTCATGTTGGTGTACTTCTCCTCTGTGAGTAAGCACCAGAACTGTCCATGAGCTTTGGACTTCAGCGCAATATCGGCTTGTAATGTCAAAATCTCCTCCTCTACTACAGTAGAATTGAGGTCAAAGAGTGTTGCCATTTTTGATGCGAGTGAAACAACCTCAGCATCTTCCTGAAAAGGGAAGCACATGAACGTAGCGATTGGCTGGAGTAATGCAAAGTCTTTAAATCGTTTTTCAAACTCTGACAGACAATTATCGATCTGTTCTGTGTAGCGTACGCTGTCAAGTTGCACACATGATTTCCCTTGCGTCTCCAACTCCGACACAAGGTTTTTGAAGTTTGCCAAATCGTGGCGCTGGAGCTTTGAGGAGAAATGTCGCATTTTTCGTTTGAAAGCTTTAATTGAGGTTATCATATTGATTGCAGTTTTATCTTTTCCTTGCAGCTCTAGGTTCAGTTCATTCAGCATGTTGGTCAGATCAGTTAAAAATGCCAAGTCCAGCAGCCACTGGTCATCATTTAATTGGCTATATTCTGCATGTTTAGCTTCACTGAGCAAAATCTTAATCTCCGGAGAGAGGTCTCTAAATCTTTGCAGGAATTTCCCTCGACTGAGCCATCTGACATCAGTTTGCAACAGTCATTCTTGATAGTTGGAGAGCTCTGATCGAGGACAGTATTTCCTCTTGGTTTTTAAAGTCTTGGAACAACGAGTCCGCTGCTTCAACGAATGCCTCTTTCACCATCTTTCCATCTTGGAAGGATTTCTTGTTCTTAACGATTAACTGGCTCACCCGGAATGAAGCTTTGGTGGCTGCCTTTGCTTTTGAAATTCGCTGCATAAAAATGATTGCTGCCCGGACTATTGGGATTTTAATTCGGTGGGAAGTCAATATCATCGTTTTTATGCATAGTCCAAAAATGCCGCTCCACATTTCCTTTTTCCGGAATAGGGATGTTGGACAGGCAGATGAGGCAAACGCACTTTGAAAATGACATCGTAAAAAGATAGTCCTCCTCCCATTCCGTATGGAAGTGATACGTTTTCATCTTTTTACTTGGTCCAGCGCCCTCACACATTTTGACCCCTTAAGTTTAGTTTCTAAATAAAACGATAAGTCACTGGCTTGCAAGAAAGGCGCCGTTGTGTGCGCCTGCGCATGCCTGTCTGTGTACATCTGCATGACACGATCTACCCACACTATCTTTGCAATCGACTGGTAGATAGCGATCGACGTATTGGGCACCGCTGGTCTCGAGCTCGATACATGTAGTTGTTGTGTGTTGCCAAAATGACACCAATGTAATTAGTAGTTCTCGCCCGAAGACACTGACCCCCAAACCCTGGACTGAGCTACATCGCTGCGTCTGCTTCCCCGCCGAGATAGACGGCCACGGGGATGCTAGATTTAACTTCGCACACGAACGTTAAATGAATTACCAGCCAGTCCCAAGTAGCTCATCAAATCTGCGATTACGGACATTTGGTTTCTCACGCGAAGTTAATTAACTTTCACCCCCAGCTAGTCTCATCAACAAAGATTTTTTTTTGGGACACTGGCTGGATCACCAAGAAGGTGAGGAACCCGCTGTTTGGTGGCTCTTCATGAAGCAACAGTGACATTTGTTCCTTCTGTCTGGGGGGGGTTTCGGGGGTGTGGAAGCCACCCCTTTGGCGGCCCCCTATGTTTGCTGGCTCTCGTTTGACCAACTTGCCGAAGACTGGCCCCACCTCGCACCATGAG
This sequence comes from Phycodurus eques, assembly GCF_024500275.1. Taxonomy (NCBI): domain Eukaryota; kingdom Metazoa; phylum Chordata; class Actinopteri; order Syngnathiformes; family Syngnathidae; genus Phycodurus; species Phycodurus eques. Next base: position 93,585 of record NW_026904132.1, on the reverse strand, counting down.
GTGGCGAGGACACATCAGACCCTTCCCCGCCGCAGGGCATCCTGCCAGCACTCCGAGCTACCCTTTTGGGTGCCTGGGCAAACTCCGTCGGGAAGGAAGCAGGCAGCGCACGTCCGCTCCGAACGTCTTGCGTATACCGGCTATACGGGCTCCGGCCGCCCTGCCTGGGAATTTTTTTTTTTTCCTGCTCTTTTTTTTCCCTTCCTTTTCCGCCAAACCCACCTGTTCCCCGTGCAGACCAGACCGGCCAAACATCCGGTAAATCAACCAGCCTGCGTAAATTCTGTTCCATGCAAAGTAAATCCAGCTTGTGGTCTACTGAAAGTACAGATTAGTTCATATTTATGTTTAGATTCGGAAGAACAGGAACCCTCAGCTCTATGCATTGTCAATACACACTCATTCCACCCTCAGCCTCTTCCTACCAATGTTTGTCCTTCATTTGCTTTTTCCTGCCTTGTTTCCTTGTAGATTCCCTCTGGTAGAGCACATGTAATTTTCTCTAAAAATTCACTACCTGTATCATTTGTGTGTGTGTTTAGGTTCGACAAAATACCTCTGGCTATCGAGAAGTCATCTAATTCCTGTAGCAACCTTCAGATTACAAGACAGATAAAAGGTTTGTCGTCGCTTTCTCCTAAATTTTATAGGCCGAAAGTGACACGGTGCACTTCACGAGACAAAATAGCTTTATTTATAACGCTGAAACAGAAATCATGCTTTCCTTTCTGTTTTATGTTTTACTGCAATTTCCACACAATTTATGACGTACGCCATAAAGAAAATCACATTTTCTGTTGACGTGGCAATATTCTCACTCTGATTTTCATTTAGGACCAACATCACTGATTTTATTGACCACTTTAACCGGACTGATTTCGTCTTTCTTACATTGCATCCACACCCAGATGTCACCCTGTGTTGTCCTCCATAATGACAGCATTTCTCCTCCACCTTTTGGACAACTCTGTCTCCCTTGTGTCCATATCGCTGACATTTGGAACATCTGAGAAGTCATACTGGAAAAATCATACTTATGTGTCTGTTGAGACGTATAACACGGGCCGGCAAACCACAGCTCGAAAGATAAGCTGTCTTGAACCGAGGAACTTTCGCGTGTAAGGCGCAATATCAACATCCTCTAAGGCAAATAATGCATCTGTGGTCCTCCTTCTAGGCAAGAAACCATATTGTTGCTTGCAAATACTCACTTCTGTCCTGAGTCTAGCCTCCACTACTCTTTCCCATAACTTCATTGTGGCTCATCAACTTTATTCCTCTATAGTTCCCACAGCTCAGCTCTCCATAACTCAGGCATCTTCTCACGCGCTAGAATTCTATTGAAGAAGCTGGTCAAAAACTTCACAGCCACCTCTCCTAGATGCTTCCATACCTCCACAGGAATGTCATCAGGACCAACTGCCTTTCCATTTTTCATCCTCGTTAATACCTTTCTAACTTCCCCCTTACTAATCATTGCCACTTCCTGGTCCACCACACTTGCCTCTTCTACTCTCACTTCTCTCTCATTTTCCTCATTCATCAACTCCTCGAAGTATTATTTCCATCTAGCTCGCACACTGCTGGCACCAGTCAACATATTTCCATCTGTGTCCTTAATCACCCTAACCTGCTGCACATCCTTCCCATCTCTATCCCTCTGTCTGGCCAGCCTGTATAGATCCTTTTCTCCTTCTTTAGTGTCCAACCTGCAATGATTTCCTGTACTGTGAGGTTCCACCACCAAGTCTCCTTCTCTCCTTTCCTGCCATAAGATACACCAAGTACTCTCCTGCCTGCCTCTCTGATCACCTTGGCTGGCTTGGCACATGCACACCACTAAGCTATGGTAACTTTCACTGCAGAACATCACCAGCACACCACGTACAACAGCTGCCTGACAAGCAAGAAAAGCTCTTTCCACCCAGTCTCGAACCAGGGACCTTTCCCGTGTTAGGCGAATGTGATAACCACTACTCTATGGAAACTGTGGTGGTTGTTGTGCCCAAAAGCGGACATGGATTAATTGACAGACCAGCCCACCAAGTAACCAACTCACAAGCAGAATTGAATATTTACAAATGATAAGTCAGTCACTGATAGTGTAGTGGTGCACTCGCCTGACTTTGGTGCGTGCAGCGTGGGATCAGTTCCCACTCAGTGACGGTGTGAATGTGAGTGTGAATGGTTGTTCATGTCTATATGTGCCCTGCGACTGACTGGCGACCAGTTCACAGTGTAGTCCGCCTTTCGCCCAAAGTCAACTGGGATAGGCTCCAGCGCCCTGTGACCCTAACCAGGATAAGCGGTGTTGACAATGGATGGATGGACAAATGATAAGTCATAATGGAGTATGTTTAAGCATTACTGAAGTCAGAATTCTTTTGAGTAGTTATCAAGCCAACCATCTTTTCTTCGTATTTCTACATCAATGAAATTCCTACGACGATTTGTGATTTGAAGAAAGGAAGGAAACAAACAATGTGAACATATCCAATGCAGCACTCTGAATTGGGTTTCACACCATATGCAAAGCTGTACACGAGTTAGCCAGGATTTGATACTAGAATCTTCTGATCCGTCGTCAGATGCATTAGCCATTGCGCCACTAGCCCCAGAAAGGTACGCGAGTCCCTGTGGAGAATTTTCACTGTCCCAGCAGCACTTGCAGCAAAAAGCAACTGCAGGAGTTCACTCTTGCCGTGACCCGGATTTGAACCAGGCTTGTGGTATTTTATTAAAATTATTAAAAACATTTTTTTAATTCAAAATGGAAAATGTACTCTAATGGCAAATGTACTCTAATATGAGGATCATTTGAGTGTTTGTACCTCATTCAGCTGTTAAATGTGTAACTACAGTATTTGTGCAGACGACCTCAAGTTTCTTCCTCTCTCCTCCTTTGTTGGGGTTGCCACGTGGGAGATAGAACAAGTGGTCAAAAGGGTTCAGAGAATCCAACCGGATCCCAAGACAGGACATCCAGACTGGCTTTTCATGCCCAATTTTACACGCTCTGAAGTCCTTCAGTGGGCCCACAACTCCAACTACATTTTGGAAGGACATCGGTCAGCCGAAAGAAACAAGCGGTTGGCGGATCTTCATCGCTCCCCTACGCCTGTATACAAGGTGGATCAGATGGTTTGGCTCTCCTCCCGTGACCTTTCTCTCCAGACCGAATCACGGCACGCTTCATTGGTCCTTTTCCGGTCCTTTGTGCCTCCCTTTTCCAACTCCAACTCTCCAGCAACTATCACCTCCTCGTCCCCGGACCTTTTCTCAATCAGCACAAATCACTGCCTGCATATACAGTAAGCCTGCCAGATCCAGGAATCCAGCACCAGTAGTATCGTCCGTGGTACTCTTGTGATTCGTTCTCTTGTGTTCGATTGATTCCTTGGCTACCCGCATTTGTACTGACTCTCTTGTGTTCTCCTCCACCTCCAGTGTTCCTTACGCATGTTTGGCAAACATAACAACCACTACACGACTGAAACTGTTGCTCTCGTGCTATCCGTTAGCAGGACCAGCAAACCGTCTCGCTGGCATTGCCATGCATTCAGGTGCATTGACGTGTGCTCGACAGTATGTGAAGGTAGGTCAAACGACTCCTCGTTAGTATAGTGGACAGTGTCTCCGCCTGTCACGCGGAAGACTGGGGTTTGATTCACTGATGGGGGCTTAACTTCAACTGGTCTTTAGCTTTTCATGGGCTTTTCTTTGTGGGAAAGCATTGAGGGTATGCACTCATGTCACATTCCCACTGGAACACGCCCCCTCATTGAGGTGCCACTCGGAGTGAGTGGCAAAATATACCTGCGTTCAACACATTCTTTAGGAGTTCCTTCGGAAATAAAAAAATGGAAAGTTATTTTAGAATGATTCTCCTGAGTCCCGGGCCTGACGGTGGAGTTTGAGGTCTGCAGGATGGTAGATGATAATCGTTACTCTGTTCCTTTTGTCCTTCTCTGTTTTTTGTTTTAGGTTTTTCTGGTTATTGATTACGTCATGATTTCTGTTCCAAAACGTCAAATGCAGTTTTTTTTCCGGGTTGGCTGGCAGCGCCCCTTAGTGCATGGTGGACCGGTCTGGACAACGTGACCCAGCAGTTTCCGTAGTGTAGTGGTTATCGTGTTTACCTCACACGTGAAAGGTCTCCGGTTTGAAACTGGCTGCCTTTGTATTTTTTCATCTGCCATGATTAACTATGGGGAGAGATTTGTCTCAAAATGATTTCCAAAAATATAGGTAGGGTAAGCGGAATTCATTCGGCTTTGGTTGTTAATAATTCTTCTTGACCTTGTTTCTTTTTTGCCATTGAAGACACAACAATGGGCATTTATGTCCTCAAAAAACATGCGTCAAGTGATGACTGCATGCTGGAGTTGTCCTTGAAGTCATCAAGGTTTTGCAAAACTTACATACTGTGGTGTAGCACTCGCCGTTGATTTTTGGACTCATTTATGTGTTCAATCTCAAATACCCCAGTGACCTCCGTTACACCTTTGAGGTAATGCAAAATATTATTATGGACATGGATGGGCGTAAACTCTTCAACAGAGCACTTGGACTGAAGAACAGTCTGCTCCTGTAATAGGAGTCGTAAATGTGCTTCCAACAGAAAAAGTTAAATGTTTCTTGAATTTTTTACATGAAGTTGCCGTTTGTGAATTAAGTAGAAATTAATATGGCGACTTGTATTTTTTATGTAGTTTAATTTTGTTATAATTTATTTTTGTATAATTGTACGGTTTGTGTAATTGCATAATTAATTTTTAATAATTGATTTGTATGACTTTCTACAGACCTCTTTCATATTTATTTTATTGCTGTCAATGTAACCTGTGAAGTAGCAGACAATTGTACTTATTTGTGCCATTTCTCAGTTTCAAACTGGAATTTTAAAGATGTTTCAAGGTTAAATATTAAAATAAATACACAAGTTTTGTTTCTCAGTTTAGTCCAAATCAGTTGAGTTATAATATGTGTGGCTTCAATACATTTTGGGAAAGCAAATTTAAAAATATATTTACAAAGCTAAACGGGGTACAATACTTACCCCGTATTCTTTCCATCTTTCCAGCCCACTACTGGCACCAGTCAAGACAATTCCATCTCTATCCTTAATCACTCTAACCTGCTCCACATCCTTCCCACCTCTATCCCTCTGTCTGGCCAACCTGTAGAGATCCTTTTCTCTTTCTTTTGTGTCCAACCTGGCATAGGTCATCATATGTCTCTTGTTTGGCCTTTGCCACCTTTGCCCTACGTCGCATCTCAATGTATTCCTTTTGCCTCTCCTCGGTCCTCTCAGTGTCCCACTTCTTCTTAGCTAACCTCTTTCCTTGTATGATTTCCTGTACTGTGAGGTTCCACCACCAAGTCCTCTCCTCTCCTTTCCTGCCAGAAATTACACCAAGTAGTCTCCTGCCTGTCTCTCTGATCACCTTGTCTGTAGTGGTCCAGTCTTCTGGAAGCTCCTCCTGTCCACCGAGAGCCTGTCTCACCTCTTCCCAAAAAGCCGCACAACACTCTTCCTGCCTCAGCTTCCACCACAGGGTTCTCTGCTCTGCCTTTGTCTTATTTATCTTCCTCCCTACCACCAGAGTCATCTTACACACCACCATCATATGCTGTCTAGCCACACTCTCCCCGACCACTACCTTACAGTCGGTAACCTCCTTCAGATTACATCTGCACAAGACGTAATCCACCTGCGTGCTTCTACCTCCGCTCTTGTAGGTCACCCTATGTTCCTGCCTCTTCTGAAAAAAGTCTACCACTATCTGTTCCTCCAAGTTCCTTTCGTGGATGCCGTACTTCCCCATTCTTCTTCTCCCATTCTTCTGTAAATTGACTGTCTGTTGTACGAGAGCGGCTCCAACTACCGGAGACAAATTCCTTGTGTGTTTTGGACATACTTGGCAAATAAAGATGATTCTGATTCTGATTCTGATTACTTCTTCATCACCCCTATTTCCCTTACCAAAATGTCCATTCCAATCTGCACCTATCACGACTCTCTGTCTGGGATGCTCAGAACTACTTTGTCTAGCTCCGTCCAGAATACCTCTTTCACCTCAAGGTCACATCCTACCTGTGGGGCATAGCCACTAATCACATTACACATAACACCCTCAATTTCAAGTTTCAGCCTCATCACTCGATCTGATACTCTTTTCACCTCCAAGACATTCTTAGCCAACTCTTCTTTTAAAATAACCCTGACTCCATTCCTCTTCCCATCTACACCATTGGAATATAATTTAAACCCATCTTTAACCCACAGTAGTTGAATTTCAGACGTTGCTAACCCTGGCCACGACCGACACAGTACATAATTCTTTGGATGAACACACATTTGTTTGGCAAAGCTTTAAGACAGATGCCATTCGTGACACAACCCGCTGTATTTACCCAGGCTTGGGACCAGCCGACAGTTTTCACTGGCTTGTGCCCCCCAATGGGCTGCATTAAGAGAGGATCAAACCCAGGTCAGTGCAAATCATTCTCAATATTGAGCAACACATGACCAAACAGGTTTAAAGATTAATGTGCCCTGACCGGGAATCAAACCCGGACTACGGCGGTGAGAGCGCTGAATCCTAACCACTAGACCACCAGGGACTTCTGGTGTAGGCATTTTGGAAAGGTGTTGCCAAAATGATAAATAAATCTTACAATGTGTGACAAGGTGAAATATTTAGGTCATATGTTGACGGCAAGTGGGCGTCATGCGGACACAATGAGAAAAGAAGCCATCTTGTCAGCTCCACAACCTGAAACAAAACGACAGATGATGTTTTTTTGTTTTTTTTTTTGGGGGGGGGGTGCTGTGCAATTCGTGCAGGAGTTGGGTAGCTAATTACGCAGAGATAGCAACACCGTTGCAAATTTGATTGATGAAACACCAATGACAATGACAGACAAAACTCCAATGGACAGAAGAAGGCGAGAGAGTATTTTGTGAATTTAAAATAATTTTGGCAGGAACAGAAGTATTGGCATTACCAAATTATGAAAAAACATTTGAACAGACAGTTGATTGTCGAAACGGTCACGTGACGTCAGTTTTGTTGCAAAAACATGGAGCAATGTTCAATGTTCAAGAGATCATGGAACCTTCAGAGTGCAGGTTCACTGAATGACACACCTCGTTTATTGAGCTAACTCCTTTTATACACGTGAGAAGGTATCGTGACGACTGTTCAGCAGAAGGTTTCAATATGACAGTTTGGCAGAAGGTATCTCTGGCCTTGGGCGTAATGAAAAATGGGGGAGTCATATTAAAACCATCATTCCTCAGTAATCTAAACTCTGACATAATTTCATGGATAACAAAACTTAATCATGTATCACCCGAGAAGCCAAGGTGTCCCTTCAGATTTCGGAACCACCAATGTCGAATGGAACTCGGCTACTTGCCGCTTTTGTAGCTAGATACTACATATTGCTTGTTTGCCAATAAAGTTCTTTTTGGTCAACAAGCTTGTATCAGCAGTCTACTTCAATATCATCTGTCACATTCAGGAGTAGGTGGCACGGTGGTCGACTGGTTAGAGCGTCAGCCTCACAGTTCTGAGGACCTGGGTTCAATCCCCGGTCCCGCCTGTGTGGATTTTGCATGTTCTCCGTGTGTGTTCCGAGTAGTGAGGATATTACCGGTGAGGACTATAAAAAATGTTAGTCAACCTCTGTTGTGTGAAGCTCACAGGTAGGAGAGGGTGGGGGGATGCAATGTATGTTTTATAAAATATTCGTCGCGGATCTATTATTACACTTCACTAACTGGCCGTGCTTATTATCTTGGAGTAATGGAATACGTATATATTGTGCTGTTTCTGTAAGCCAGTGGTGTTGCGGACCACATTGGAGATACGGTTTTCCTCTGAAGGCCATTATGATTGGAAAACCATATCAATGTTTAATCTCCTCATCATATTATTACACATAGACAACAAATTGATGGATAACTAGTTTTGAAATCAGAAGTCAAGGATAATTGTTTGTTCAACAGTTCATGACTATTTATTATGTATGAATATTATACAACAATTTGGAACAGATTTTCACAAGAATCATGGAAGTTGAGACACATGATTTGCTTTCGCGGGCCACATAAAATGATGTGGCCGGCCGGATCTGGCCCCCGGGCCTTGAGTTTGACATCTGTGCTGTAAGTGGTATTCATTCATGAATTGTACAGAAAGTGTTTTGTTTTACACAGAGGTGGGTAGTTACGTGCTACATTTACTCCGTGACATTAACTCAAGAATTTACTTGACTCATTGCCAGTCAAAGAAAATCGTTAGACAGTCTAGCTATTTGACCACAAGTAACGTTACAAAACTCAAATTGTGTTGTTATTTGTGGACAGGGGGGCACCTGGTGAGGACATACAACAACTAAGCAATAGGACAAGAGAGGACAGAAAAGGGCCGGACAGGATGTGGGAAATGAGCAAGGCGGTGCTACTGAGTGGTGCGGTGGGATTATTTTTTTTTCGTGTTTAAACCCCAAGAAGAACCTGTGAGATATCTTAATATAACCTCCGTTATTATTTGTGGTCCCAGCAAAAGAAATAAAGCCTATAGTACAGGATGTGGGAAATGCGCAAGGCGGTGTTACTGATGAGGGGTGCGGTGGGATGCTTTTATAGTGTCTAAACACGATTGGTTGTTATGTTCGCCGAACATGCGGAAGGTTCCTGTTTGGAAACGAGGCTGATGGGCTTTTTTGTTTGCCGAAAAGAAGAGCGCCACCAAAAGCTAAAGACCACATTATATCAACTCCCCGTCGGGGAATCAGACCCCGGTCTTCCGCGTGACAGACAGAGATACTGTCCACTATACTAACGAGGAGTCTTTTGCCCAGCAGTCACTGAGTGTCGAGCACACATCTATTTACCTGAACGCATCGGCAATTCCAGCTGGCGATGCAGTTTGCTGGTCCTGCTAACAGATAGCACGTTAGCAACAGTTTGAGTCATGTAGTGGTTGTTATGTTCGCCAAACGCGTCATTTGGCGAACATAACATGGAAACGAGGATGATGGGCTTTTTTGTTTTCCCGAAAAGAAGAGCCCCACCAAAAGATTTGACTCCCGACGGGGAGAAGGTTTTTGTCGAAGTTGTTTTTCAAGGCAGATTAATTTAAAAAATAATAACAACATTAAACAGGACTTGCTCATTGCTAAATATATTTTAGAAGTTATCATTTATTTGCTTAGCTTGCATTAGTATTATGGATGATTTTTAGAAAGGAAGATGTCTCGCCTTCAAGAAGATGACTCAGCGTCATCCGATGGAAGGGCGCCTTGACCAAGGACGTGATCGGATGTGGTCGGGGACGTGACAGGTGTTGGTCCCATGTTTTGTGTTGTGTCTTGCTGCTTAGAACGTTATGTCTTGTAAAAGCCTCCTATTTTCCAATAAATGCAGGAGCGACGGGAGAGATTGTTTAGAGCGTGTTGAGAGGGTGTAAACTGAACAATGTCCCATACGCCCTCCTCATGACAAAGAGAAACCAGCGTCTTTATTCCTTTTGTGCATTTTTATTGGTGTTGGGTGAGATAAATCCAACACTCATACAAAGTTTTGACCCAGGAACCTTTCACACATGAGGTGCACAAGCACACCACTAAGATATGGTAACTTCGATGAAAGAACATCACCAGCACACCACATACAACAGCTCCCTGACAAGCAAGGAAGACGACACCCAAGCTGTTTCCACCCGGTCTCGAACCAGGGACCTTTCGTGTGTTAGGCGAACGTGATAACCACTACACTATGGAGGATGTAGTGCACAGAAGCGGACATGGAGTTATTGACAGTCCAGCCCACCAAGTTTCCAACTCAAGCAGAATTGAATACTTACAAATGATACGCCATAATGGAGTATATTTAAGCATTACTGAAGTCTGAATTCTTTTGAGAGTGTTTTGAGCAGTTATCAAGCCAACCATCTTTTCTTTGTATTTCTACATCAATGGAATTCCTACGGCCATTTGTTTATTCGTGCTATTCTTCTCTTTTCGGACACTAACCTGTCTTTGTTTTACAACAGGGGTTGGGGTCTTCAAAGAAGTCAGTTTTTTGTCTGAGGAGATAAGTGGACCATCTGTTCGGCTGCGTTAATTCCACGCTCGGATAATTCAACCTTAAGAACTGGCGTCCAGGAGTTTTGGGGAGTTTTTGTTTCTTGTTCTGGCTTTGTAAGCAGCTGCTATGACACTCAGGCTTGTTCAAGAAATCTAATTGGCCCAAAAGCCACGGTGTCTCAAAGTCTTCATTCATTCCTGCCCGACGGAAGCCGGTGTTCTCCCGGGGGACCGACGGATCCATCCATTTTCTTAGCCACTTCTCCTCACTCGGGTTGCGGGCGTGCTGGAGACTATCCCAGCTATCTTCGGGCAGGAGGTTCAGTACATCCTGAACTGGTTGCCAGCCAATCGCAGGGCACAAATAAACAACCAACCATTGGCACTCACATTCACACCAACGGGCAACTTCGAGTCTTCAATTAACCTACCACGCATGTTTTTGGGATGTGGGAGGAAACCGGAGACCATATAGAAAACCCACGCAGGCACGGGGAGAACATGCAAACTCCATTTGAACCCTGGTCTTCAGAACTGTGAGGCTAACCAGTCGTCCAACGTGTCGCCACATTATGACGTATCATTTGTAAATATTAAATTCTGCTTGTGAGTTGGTTACTTGGTGGGCTGTCTGTCAATGACTCCATGTCCACTTTTGGGTACAACAGCCAGCACTGTTTCCATAGTGTAGTGTTTATCACGTTCGCCTAACACACGAAAAGTCCCTGGTGCGAGACCGGTTGGAAATAGCTTGTGTGTCGTCTTTCTTGCTTGTCAGGGAGTGTTGAGGTGGGAATCAGGACAGAGAGGCTGGAGACCAAATATGTCAAACTCAGGCCCACGATGTAATTATATTTGGCCCTGCAAGACCATATTAAATGTGTATTAGAGCTGGCCCGCCAGTATATAGCACATGCGCCACTAATATTACAAATCCCAGAATGCTTTGCTCGGGCCATCAGTCTCGACAGGCGAGCGCCCCTTCCCTTTCTGTTGCGTTCGTTAGCAACTATGCTACAGGTCTCCTCGAGCAAATTTCCACTTCCCCTTTCCCACAAATGGCCAAACGAAAAATGGAAAACGGTGAACTTCCAAGACAGGTGGGAGGCAGATTGTCTGTTCACTCAAGTTAAAGACAGACCTGTTTGTCGTGTGCGGAGCAACGTGGCTGGAACCAAGAATAGAACATCATTGAATTTATGTTTTGATTTTTTTAATGCCCTTTATCAACTTTTAGGCAGGGACTGTTAATAGTTTGAAGTTTTGAGTTTTTATTGAAGGACATTCTTATTTTTTGGGTTGTTTTGTTGTTGGCCTTTGATAAAAGATTGACGTAAAAAAAGGTAGTTGGAGATAGATAAATAGATGGAGAGACAGAAGAATTCATGTTCTCTATTTAAATATAAAACAACAAACAAATACCACTGATGTCTCGCAAATTAGATTTCTCATGTTTATAATATCAAAGTTTGTTTATTCCAGATTCAGTGTTTAAGCAAAATTCAAGTTTGTTGTCAATGATAATCTTTAACATTACGTTTGTGCAGAAAAGGGAAACTTGCACCTTGCAGTGATTTTTCATGAAATATTGAGTTTAGCCCTCGACGGCCCAATTTTTCATTTTGAGCCACCGTGAATTTGAGTTTGACACCCCTGCATTCACAAGAAGTTGAAACTAAAGCTATACGCCACAAAGACCTAGCATACCACTTCAAAACATCAAATTTAGCAGAGAAACTGGCTTTCCTAATTTAGTGGCCAGAAAAGGATTGCTTACGACGCAATATGCCAACTGTATTCAATCCTACCCAAAATGCACCAGCATAATTGACTATTTTGAAGTGTTTACAGTATTCAAAATCCCCGTGCATTAACAGGACGTCCACAGATCTGGTTCGACTATAAGCGTCACAATACACACAGCAACCGGAGTCGTTTTTTTTGTATCAAATGCTTTTGGTGGGAGGACATCTGAAAAGGTCATGACACAACGGAGTGGTTATCTTGACAACATTCCAGTGGCGGGCTGTGAGTTTGGGACCTCGTTCTTCAATGATCTAATCCACCTCTAAATAACACCATCACGTCGCAAAAATAATGCTACACGTGAATAACTATGTGTGGCATTAAAAGAAGAGACAGAGGCATTCCCCATATTTTAAGATAAATGCCATTGTTACGAAAGCAAAAAACACAGTAACCATTACATTTCAATCCGTCACCTCTAAACTGCTAGAGAAGTTGTCGTGTATACACAACAACATTACAGTTTTGAATCAACATTTATCTGATAACATGACAAAAACGTTAAATGTTTTTGTTTTTTGTTTTATAATCAGGGCAGGAAGCCGAGCCGGTGATTTTTTATTTATTTATTTATTTTGACTGGGAGACACCATTTTCCACCAGTGGGATTGAAAAAAAAAATGCCAGTGATTTTTCATGTGTAGTGCCAAAGCCACAAGTTGGAAGGAGGCGAGACAGCTTTGCAGTATGGAATAGATGATTGAAGACTACTTTAGGCGTGGATTCACAGACTGTGAATATTAGTTGTTCTGGAGGAATCTTATACTATCAAGTCAGCCTCCGGACCCTGGAAAGAAAGCGACAGAAGAACCAATTGTGGGGAAGACGAAGCAAGATGGATGACGCTCAAGTGGCAGGCTTCATCGACCATCAGTTGCAAATGTCTGGCAAGCAACGCGGCTACAAATGTACGCACCAAAAATATTGGACGGCCGGGCCAGTGTCAGGCACCGCGGTGCAGGCGGTGGAGGGACTTAAGTCAACTGAATGGACTGCTGGACTGAAGAACTGATGAGTGATTCGTTAATTGATCTTTGTTCGTTCGCGATCCGGAAGACACGAGTGAATCAGTCGTTGAAACTTCATTTCACTAAGGAGTGATGTACTCGTACGATGAGTGATTCGTTTGTGCAATGAACGACGTACTACGCAGTGAATCGTACTCGTAATTGATTTTAACCTGACGTCCTTGCGGGGATAGCTTGTACTGGCAGCCGTTTCTTCAAGCCAACGGCTAATGTTCAGTCAGTTAAGCACAAAGAAACATCCATCCATCCATTTTCTGAGCCGCTTCTCCTCACTTGGGTCGCGGGCGTGCTGGAGCCTATCCCAGCTATCATCGGGCAGGAGGCGGGGTACACCCTGAACTGGTTGCCAGCCAATCGCAGGGCACATACAAACAAACAACCATTCACACTCACATTCACACCTACGGGCAATTTAGAGATTTCAATTAACCTAGCATGCATGTTTTTGGGATGTGGGAGGAAACCACACGGGCACAGGGAGAACATGCAAACTCCACACAGGCGGGGCCAGGGATTGAACCCCGGTCCTCAGAACTGTGAGGCTGACGCTCTAACCAGTCGTCCACCGTGCCTCCATTTGGGAATAGATTCGTAATTTTTTTAAATGTTACCAGTGTGACTGAAATAAATACTTGGATACTGGACAGTCCAGGTGAAATTTCCGAAATTGGTTTTGTTTTTTTGTAAAGATATCAGGTAAAGTTAATTCTGGAAAAAAAAAAAAAAAAGCAAGCGATAACCAACCATTCTGGCAAATGATAATAATGGCAAATGCATTCACACTTTATTTGAATAAAATGCAAATGACAGGTTGGATTAACTCTCGGTTTACCTGCTACTTCCGATGTGTTTTGAAAAATGATGAAAATCTTATTGTAATACAACAACCACACCTCATTTATGCATGTTCTAATCGTATTTATTCGTACTCACTCACTAGTCACGATGTGTGACGTAGTGGTGACGTTAGTTCCCATCTGTCCAGGGTGAGACACTTTCCAGTCTGCCTGCTCGATGCTCTCTTTGACTACTTTGGTCTGTCTTAGTAGTGTTGGTGTTCGTTTTGCTGAAGTACAGTATGTCCGTGAAGGAATTGCAAATGTGTTTCCCAACCTTTTAGCTCTCGATTGTGCTATCATGAAGAAGTCTCAGAAATTGATGGTTGGCCTCGGCTTGCTTCTTGCTTGTGGGTGATTGTGGTTTTTCATATTACTTATGTTTCACGACTTGACGACGGCGGCAGTCGGCAAACAGGTTATTGCATGCCCGTCATGTTTTTTTCTTCAATTGTTTCTTATGACTGGAAAACCAAAATGTGTCCATACTTTTCATCACATACGTTACTGATTTAACTTTGATGGAAATATCCACCCATGGATATTTCCATCAAAGGACCAGTGGCCTGGATTCAACCTCCCTGAATAATAATAATAATACAAATTATTTCTCCTTCCCTGGCCCTTTTGCGACACTACCGGTATTAATCACTGTGTGCTTGTTTATGTGTGTGTGTTTTTGTGTGGGTGTATTTTGTGATGGGCTGGGCTCTTGAATATTTTTTTGCGATTTTAAATGTCTGTTTTGAAATTTGTTTTGACACTGTATCTATTAATATTAAGACTATACTTCCACGTTTTGTGAAGCTCATTTGTTTGTAATATCTTTTTATTGGGTTTTTAATGAAACAGCCACATGTATAGGACTCAGGCGTTGGTGGTATCGTGGTGAGCATAGCTACCTTCCAAGCAGTTGGCTTGGGTTCGATAACCGGCCAATGCAAGATTTTTTAATGCAGCCCTATGGGGGGGCACAAGTCAGTGCAAACTGTAGGCTGGTCCCAAGCCCGGATAAATGCAGAGGGTTGCGTCAGGAAGGGCATCCGGCTTAAAACTTTGCCAAACAAATATGAGCGTTCATCTAAAGAATTCCATACCGGATCGGCCGTGGCCCGGGTTAACAACTTCCGCCACTGGTGCCGTCAACCTGCAGGACGCCGTTGAAAATTCAGCTACTGTGGGTCGAAGTCTAAGAAGAAGTAGAGGTGGAAATCGGGTTCTTCGGCAGAAACAGAAGAGGAAAGCACAGAGCCTAGAACTGAATGTGGGGACTTTGATGTTGGGACTATGACAGGAAAATATCGGGAGTTGGTTGACATGATGATTTGGAGAAAGGTTGATATATTGTGTGTCCAGGAGACCAGTTGGAAAGGTAGTCAGGCTCGAAGTTTAGGGGCAGGGTTAAAATTATTTTACTATGGTGTAGATGGGAAGATAAATGGAGTCAGGGTTATTTTAAAAGAAGAGTTGGCTAAGAATGTCTTGGAGGTGAAAAGAGTATCAGATCGTGTGATGAGGCTGAAACTTGAAATTGAGGGTGTTATGTATAATGTGATTAGTGGCTATGCCCCACAGGTAGGATATAACCTAGAGGTGAAAGAGAAATTCTGGAAGGAGCTGGACGAAGTAGTTCTGAGCATCCCAGACAGAGAGAGAGTCGTAATTGGTGCAGATTGTAATGGACATGTTGGTGAAGGTAATAGGGGTGATGAAGAAGTAATGGGTAGGTACAGCATCCAGGAAAGGAACTTGGAGGGACAGATGGTGGTGGACTTTGCAACAAGGATGCAAATGGCTGTAGTGAACATTTTTTTCCAGAAGAGGCACGAACATAGGGTGACCTACAAGAGCGGAGGTAGAAGCACTGCAGGTGGATTACATCTTGTGCAGATGATGTAATCTGGAGGAGGTTACCAACTGTAAGGTAGTGGGAGGGGAGAGTGTGGCGAGACAGCATAGGATGGTGGTGTGTAAGATGACTCTGGTGGTGGGGAGGAAGATTAGGAAGACAAAGGCAGAGAAGAGAACCATGTGGTGGAAGCTGAGACAGGACAAGTGTTGTGCAGCTTTTCGGGAAGAGGTGAGACATGCTCTCGGTGGACAGGAGGAGCTTCCAGAAGACTGGACCACTGCAGCCAAGGTGATCAGAGAGGCAGGCAGGAGAGTACTTGGTGTATCTTCTGGCAGGAAAGTAGAGAAGGAGACTTGGTGGTGGATCCACACATTACAGGAAATCATACAATGAAAAAGGTTAGCTAAGAAGAAGTGGGACACTTAGAGGACCGAGGAGAGGCGAAAGAAATACATTGAGATGCGACACAGGGCAAAGGTAGAGGTGGCAAAGGCCAAACAAGAGGCATATGATGACATGTATGGCAGGTTGGACACTAAAGAAGGAGAAAAGGATCTATACAGGCTGGCCAGACAGAGGGATAGAGATGGGAAGGATGTGCAGCAGGTTAGGGTGATTAATGATAGAGATGGAAATATGTTCACTGATGCCAGCAGTGTGCTAGCGAGATGGAAAGAATACTTCGAGGAGTTGATGAATGAGGAAAGTGAGAGAGAAGGGAGAGTACAAGAGGCAAGTGTGGTGGACCAGGAAGTGGCAATGATTAGTAAGGGGGAAGTTAGAAATGCATTAAAGAGGATGAAAAATGGAAAGGCAGTTGGTCCTGATGACGTTCCTGTGGAGGTATGGAAGCATCTAGGAGAGGTGGCTGTGGAGTTTTTGACCAGCTTGTTCAATAGAATTCTAGTGCGTGAGAAGATGCCTGAGGAATGGAGGAAAAGTGTTCTGGTGCCCATTTTTAAGAACAAAGGTGATGTCCAGAGGTGTGGGAACTATAAAGGAATAAAGTTGATGAGCCACACAATGAAGTTATGGGAAAGAGTAGTGGAGGCTAGACTCAGGACAGAAATGAGTATTTGCGAGCAACAATATGGTTTCATGCCTAGAAAGAGTACCTCAGATGCATTATTTGCCTTGAGGATGTTGATGGAAAAGTACAGAGAAGATCAGAAGGAGCTACATTCTGTCTTTGTAGATCTAGAGAAAGCGTATGACAGAGTACCCAGAGAGGAACTGTGGTACTGCATGCGGAAGTCTGGAGTGGCAGAGAAGTATGTTAGAATAATACAGGACATGTACGAGGGCAGCAGAACAGCGGTGAGGTGTGCTGTAGGTGTGACAGACGAATTTAAGGTGGAGGTGGGACTGCATCAGGGATCAGCCCTGAGCCCCTTCCTTTTTGCAGTGGTGATGGATACGCTGACAGATGAGGTTAAACTGGAATCCCCGTGGACCATGATTTTTGCAGTTGACATTGTGATCTGCAGTGAAAGCAGGGAGCAGCTGGAAGAACAGTTAGAAAGATGGAGGCATGCACTGGAAAGAAGAGGAATGAAGATTAGCCGAAGTAAAACAGATATATGTGCATGAATGAGAGGGGTTGCGGGGGAAGGGAGAAGAGATAGTAAGGGTGGAGGACATTAAATAGAGCAATGGTGAGTGTGGTCAGGAAGTGAAGAAACGGGTCCAAGCAGGTTGGAACGGGTGGAGGAAGGATTCAGGTGTGTTATGTGACAGAAGAGTCTCTGCAAGGATGAAGGGCAAAGTTTATAAAACAGTGGTGAGGCCAGCCATGATGTACGGATTACAGACAGTGGCACTGAAGAGACAACAGGAAGCAGAGTTGGAGGTGCTCTCGGAGTGACCAGGTTGCATCAAATTAGAATTGAGCTCATCAGTGGGACAGCAAAGGTTCGATGTTTTGGAGACAAAGTTAGAGAGAGCAGACTTGGATGGTTTGGACACGTCCAGAGGAGAAATATTCAGGATATTGGTTGAAGGATGATGAGGATGGAGATGCCAGGCAAGAGACCAAAGAGAAGGTTGATGGATGTCGTGAGGGAAGACATGATGGCAGTTGGTGTTCGAGAGGAGGATGCAGGAGATGGGCTGACATGGAAAAGGATGACGCGCTGTGGCGACCCCTAACAGGACAAGCCGAAAGGAAAAGAAGAAGAAGTTCTATCTCGGTTTCATTGCAACTCATAGCCTTTGTTCGGCTTAAAGTGATTGCACATTGCCCATTTAGCTCTGTAAATATATTTTTAAATTTGCTTTCCAAAATGTATTGAAGCCACACATATTATAACTCAACTGATTTGGAGTAAACTGAGAAGCAAAACTTATGCATTTGTTAAAATATTTAACCTTTAAACATCTTTAAAATTCCACTTTGAAACTGAGAAACAGCACAAATAAGTACAACCTGCTACTTCACAGGTTACATTGACAGTAATAAAATAAATATGAAAGAGGTCAGTAGAAAGTCATACAAATCAAATATTCAAAATAAATTTTACAATTACACAAACCGTACAAGTGTACAAAACTAAATAATTACAAAATTAAACTACATAAAAAATACAAGTCGCCATATTAATTTCTACTGAACTCACAAACGGCAACTTCATGGAAAAAATTCAAAAAACATTTAACTTTTTTTCTGTTGGCAGCACACAACAGGAGCAGACTGTTCTTCGGTCCAAGTGCTCTGTTGAAGAGTTTACGCCCATCCATGTCCATAATAATCTTTTGCACGACCTCAAAGGTGTCACGGAGGTCACTGGGGTATCTGAGATTTAGCACATAAATGAGTCCAAAATGCATAGTGCATACACTACAGTATGTAGGTTTTGCAAAACCTTGATGACTTCAAGGACAACTCCAGCATGCAGTCATCACTTGAGGCATGTTCTTTGAGGACATAAATGCCCATTGTCATGTCTTCAATGGCCTCAAAGAAACAAGGTCAAGAAAGATTATTTCCAACCAAAGCCGAATGAATTCCGCTTACTTTTTTGACATTCTTCTACGTTCACAATTTTCATTTGAGTCACACCATTCTATTTTCAACACATTCCAAAAATTCACGCCAAATTTGCTTGTATTTTTCTCACTCCAAAAACTTTGTGGAATTTTTGGAAAACTCAGTTTTCATCACTAAAATCCCAATGCAATGCGGGAAGGCCGTGTGAAAGCGAGGGCTGTCACGTCAGCACGTGACGGACGGCTCCATCACCGCTGGAACGCTGGCCGTCTGGCTGCCCTCCAGTCTCCAGCCTCTCAATCCTGATTCCCCTTCACTGACAGAACCATTCACGGTGTCCGCGCAGGAGACTGGGATTCGATTCCCCCACGGTGAGAAGGTTTTTGCAAACTTCACTTTTTGGTGAAGCTGCTTTTCATGAAAGATTTATAATAATAATCCATCCATCCATTTTCTGAACCACTTCTCTTCACTTGGGTCGCGGACGTGCTGGAGCCTATCCCAGCTGTCATCGGGCAGGAGGTAGGGTACACCCTGAACTGGTTGCCAGCCAATCGCTGGGCACATACAAACAAACAACCATCCGCACTCACATTCACACCTACGGGCAATTTAGAGTCTCCAATTCATGCATGTTTGTGGGATGTGGGAGGAAACCGGAGTACCCGGAGAAAACCCACTCAGGTACGGGGAGAACATGCAAACTCCACACAGGCGGGGGCGGGGATTGAAACCAGGTCCTCAGAACTGTGAGGCTGACACTCTAACCAGTCATCCACCGTGCAACCTAGAAACAAGCACACATAATTAAAATAAATGGAATTTAACAATAAATGTATGTTAAAATTTTAATTTTAATTTTCTTGAGCAAAAAATACATCAAATTAACTCGTTAGTGCATGCATTTTGTCTGTTTTGTGATGTCAATATCAACTAAGTGGCTGATTGATTGAAATAGACTGTAAATAATCTTCTTCTTGTCCATATATTTTCTAAAAGCCTCCCGCAGGCAACTGTTGAGAATTATCACTTTAATGATGACATCCTCCGACTTCGTCTTTTTTCCGCACATTACAGCAAGCTGTAGTTTTTTTTTATTTCCTGAAATGTTGTCATTTTGAAGGTGAGAGGATTCTACCTGACAGCTACGATATATAATATATGACTAATTACTGCCACTAGATAGTATAATACACTCCTTTCCCCACACCTGCTATGCCAGTGCTTTTCAATTTTCGATTTTGGCAATGAAAAAAGGGCGTTCCAAATGGAATTAGTTATTTACCAATTGCTCCAAAACGTATCATTATTGGAAATGACACCGTTTAACTTTCTTTAGCAAAAAATACATCAAATGAACTCGTTAGTGCATGCATTTTGTCTGTTTTGTGATGTCAATATCAACAAAGAGGCTGATTGATTAAAATAGACTGTAAATAAACTTCTACTTTTGGTGGTAAACTGTAAAGTGGATATGTGATCCTTAATAAAATACACCTCTTCAAACAGTGAGAGTGACTCAATTTGCTTGTCTATCAAATCCATTTCACCCATTAAAAAGAACTGAAATGTCTTTAATCCATTGGAAACCTTCCAAAAACAAAATGCTCACACCTTAAAGCGAGAAATGGCCCAAGCGACAAGGGCGAAGTGAAAAAAATCCAAATCTGGGCCACTGTGGAGGATCACAAGCAGACTGCCTCTAAGATCC
Organism: Phycodurus eques; assembly: GCF_024500275.1. Taxonomy (NCBI): domain Eukaryota; kingdom Metazoa; phylum Chordata; class Actinopteri; order Syngnathiformes; family Syngnathidae; genus Phycodurus; species Phycodurus eques. The sequence continues at coordinate 73,265 of NW_026904132.1, read as the reverse complement.
ACTATCAGATAGTGACGACATGACGTCAGACTCTCCTCACACTGATGAAGACACACTCAGGAAAATTCAAATGGTGAAAAAGATGCATAAACTCCAACTCAACAATTCAGCACTATATTGTTATGTCTTTGCATGTGTATTCAGCACTTGTCTTCTACTTGTTGAGAGCAAGTCCGCCTCTTGGTGTCATGGTCAGGTGCAGGTAGAGGAACAGGGTTGAAGGCCTTGTCTGAGGAGATGGAAGAGGGAGGAAAAAAAAGGAGAAACAGGAAACAATCAACAGCGGCACGACATTTGTTCCAGAGGGCATCTTGTCATGTTAATTAGAAGGAGCATATCTTACACTGTCACATTTAAACTGGAAATTAACACATAGATATAATATCCATGTTTAAAAATTGTATATTGGCCTTTCATTCAAATTTAAACAAGAAAAAACATAAATAAATAAGTTAAAAAATATGCACACTTTCAGTCAACACTGCAGGGGTGTCAAACTCAAATTCACGGTGGCCCAAAATTAAAAATTGGGCCGTTGAGGGCCAAACTCAATATTTCATGAAAAATCACTGCAAGGTGCAAGTTTCTCTTTTCTGCACAAATGTAATGTTAAAGTATATCATTGACAACAAACTTGAATTTTGCTTAAACACTGAATCTGGAATAAACAAACTTTAATATTGTAAACATGAGAAATTAAATTTGCGATAAAAGGCATCAGTGGTATTTGTTGTTGTTTTGTATTTAAATAGCGAACATGAATTATTCTGTCTCTCCATCTTCTATTTATCTATCTCCAACTACCTTTCTTTTTGACGTCAATCTTTTTTCAAAGGCCAACAACAAAACAACCCAAAAAATAAGAATGTCCTTCAATAAAAATCCAAACTTCAAACTATTAACAGTCCCTACCTCGGAGTTGATAAAGGGCATTAAAAAAATCCAAACATGAATTCAATGATGTTCTATTCTTGGTTCCAGCCACGTTGCTCCGCACACGACAAACAGGTCTGTCTTTGACTTTAGCGAACAGACAATCTGCCTCCCACCTGTCTTGGAAGTTCACCGTTTTCCATTTTTAGTTTGACCCTTTTTGGGAAAGGGAATAGGAAATTTGCTCGAGGAGACCGGTAGCATAGTTGCTAACGACCGCAACAGAAAGGGAAGGGGCGCTCGTCTGTCGAGACTGATGGCCCGAGCAAAGCATTCTGGGATTTGTAATATTAGTGCCGCATGTGCTATATACTGGCGGGCCAGCTCTAAGACACATTTAATATGGTCTTGCGGGCCAAATATAATTACATCGTGGGCCTGAGTTTGACATATTTGGTCTCCAGCCTCTCTGTCCTGATTCCCACCTCAACACTCCCTGACAAGCAAGAAAGACGAACACACAAGCTGTTTCCACCCAGTCTCGAAACAGGGACCTTTCGCGTGTTAGGGGAACGTGATAACCACTACACTATGGAAACTGTGGTGGCTGTAGTACCCAAAAGCGGACATGGAGTCATTCACAGACCAGCCCACCAAGTAACCAACTCACAAGAAGAATTTAATATTTACAAATGTTAAGTCACAATGTGGCGGCATGGTGGACGACTGGTTAGAGCATCTGCTTCACAGTTCTGAGGACCAGGGTTCAAATGGAGTTTGCATGTTCTCCCCGTGCCTGCATGGATTTTCTCCGGGGTCTCCGGTTTCCTCCCACATCCCAAAAACATGCGTGGTAGGTTAATTGAAGACTCGAAGTTGCCCATTGGTGTGAATGTGAGTGTGGATGGTTGTTTGTTTCTATGTGCCCTGCGATTGGCTGGCAACCAGTTTGGGGTGTACCCCGCCTCCTGCCCGATGATAGCTGGGATAGGCTCCAGCACGCCCCCTACCCTTGTGAGGAGAAGTGGCTCGGAAAATCGATGGATGGATGGATATCCTTGACTTACAAACGTTTTTCAAATCCACAAATATACCCGCGATTTACACGTGTTTTATATGTTTTGTTGTTTGCATTTATTATGTGAGGTGATTTTTTTCCGCTTGTGGTTCTGAGCCGCCGGTCCCCCGGGAGAACACCGGCTTCCGTCGGGCAGGAATGAATGAAGACTTTGAGACACCGTGGCTTTTGGGGAAATTAGATTTCTTGAACAAGCCTTAGTGTCACAGCAGCTGCTTACAAAGCAGGAAAAAAACAAGGAAAAAAAACTCCCCAAAACTCCTGGACGCCAGTTCTTCAGGTTGAATTATCTGAGCGTGGAATTAACGCAGCCAAACAGATGGTCCACTTATCTCGTAAGACACAAAACAGACTTCTTTGAAGACCCCAACCCCTGTTGTAAAAGACAGGTTAGTGTCCGAAAAGACAAGGATAGCACTAATAAACGCACAAATGGCCGTAGGAATTCCATTGATGTAGAAATACGAAGAAAAGATGGTTGGCTTGCTCACTGCTCAAAACACTCTCAAAAGAATTCGGACTTCAGTAATGCTAAAATATCCTCCATTATGACTTATCATTTGTAAATATTCAATTCTGCTTGTGAGTTGGTTACTTGGTGGGCTGCTCTGCCAATAACTGCATGGGTACTTGTTGGATTTATCTTATCAAACATTATAATGAATAAACACAAAAGGAATGAAGACGCTGGTCATTTTACTCATGAGGAGGGCGCATGGGAGATAGTTCAGGTTACAGCCTCTCAACACGCTCTAAACAATCTCCCCCGTCGCTCCTACATTTATTTGAAAATAGGAGGGTTCTACAAGACATAATGTTCTAAGCATTAAGACACAACACAAAACATAGGACCAGACAACACCTGTCACGTCCCCGACCACATCCGATCACGTCCTTGGTCAAGGCGCCCTTCCATCGGATGTTGCTCAGTCATCTTCTTGAAGGCGAGACATCTTTCTATCTAAATATTGTCCATAATACTAATGCAAGCTACAATGCAAAATACTAATGCAAGCAAAGCAAATAAATGATAACTTCTAAAATATATCTAACATTTCCCTCCTGTTTATCATGTATTTGCACAAATTCTCATATCATCTTACAGTCACTTCATTTCGATTTTTAACTGTAGAATCATTTTTATGAAACAAATACATTTACACCCAGAGTAAATTTGTCATACATGAATGTTATAGTTTAAACATCGTAATCATCTGGATCAGGAAACAAATCAGTTAAAGCATAATCATCATCATCATCATTATCATCATCATTATCTTTATCATCAAACAGCAATGGATACATCAGCTCCATACGGTTCTCCATGGGGGTTATGGCTGTGGTGATTAATTTACTGATTAAAGCCCGAATGCATGGGATGCAACAACATCCACAAAATGTCAGAATGGCTGCAAAAACAGCAATTGATATCAATATTGGTGAAATTAGGGTTTTATATTTACCAAAAACGTCCATCCAGCTGTCCCACAAAGAAGTGTCTACCCCAGAGTGGCTCTTCATCTTGTGATTGAGGGTCCGTAGACCATCGATGGCTCTGGTCAAGCTGCCATCGGCAGCAGTATTGTTTGGAATGTATGTACATTGTTCTCCAAACATACCACAAACACCTCCCTTTCTTGCGAGGAGCATATCGACAGCTATGCGATTCTGGAATGTCAATAAAGAGGTAGCTTTGAGCTGCTCATGTACAGCTTCCAACCCACTCTGAGTCCAATTTCCTAATCTCTGTACATTGAAGTGGATATAGGTTATCCTATCAACATTTTTATTAATCGTACACCACCAGCATATGAAAGACTCAAATCCTCCTGCAACTTGGTCAGCCAATTTGTATTGATTTGGAACCCCACGAGGAACACCTATGGCGTCGATGTACGTCGGATTATTTTGCCCCTGCCAGGACAAATCTCTTTTTTCTCTATGTTCTAGATTAGACAAAAACATTGGTGCCCTTTCCATTAAATATTGAACAGGCATAGGGTATACTGACACATGCAATATCAAAGTGACAATAGCACACAATCCAGATATATCTTTAGGTAATCTATCAAACAGTCTATCATCTCCGCACCACCACCAGATGTCGCTCCGTGATACTGGCATAAAATTTGGTCCGACATTTAAGGTTACTTTACACTGTGTGTCATTCAGTGGTCCTAATTTTTTGCCTTTACCAATCATGTTTCTACAAGTGAAATTATTTGGTGCTACTAGAGTAGAAAACATCGGTTTGTTTTTATCTGCTTCTGTTACGGGATATATAGGATCCCATGATTTACATCTCTTAGTTGGTACAGTAGCGTTCATGAATGGAATAATACAATCTTGTGATAATTGTGCCGGAACTATTCGCAACAAAGGCCTGGGACCCATGCAAACCACACAATCTTTTCTCGCTACATTTGCTGCTTGTTCCACCAATAGTAACCAATTGTTATTTTGTCCTGAAACTCCTGTGACTACAAGGAACCAATCATCAGTAGTTATTTTGTTAACCATTAAAATGTGTCCACCTTTCTTTGAAGTTTTTAATGACATTTCTGGTTTAACACGGTTCCCATAACACAATGCTACTTGGAAGTGGGGATCTTTTCCGCCAGTATATGCCCACAAACTCACCATCAAACACATTGGGTGACTCGATTTGTATGTCAATATTAAACTATGGGTCGTTTTGCTTAGGTTAAACTTCTTTCTATATTCTTTTGCTGCTTTTAATGACCAACTGGACCAATCATAACCTGTTTCACCAATGAGGTATTCCCATCCAAAGCCTATAGATGCATACCAGTCATATTCATATCCCCAATTCTGCCCATTCTCTTGAGCATCATTGGAGAGAGCCGCATATGGAATAATGATTAAAGTATCTTGATTTCGGGGGGCACAAAATATTAACCTGTTTTGCCGCATTTGGAAGCCATGCCCACAGTTCTGATCATCAACTGTACTCCTTTTGGTACGAGTTAATGATTCAAAATTTTTTTTTTATTGGGTTGGTCATATTGGTCCAGTTGGTAGGTGATTTCCTATCTAAAAAATGCGTTGTATCATTGAGGGTGGGACGTCCCATGTACCACATAAACAAAACCAACACTATAGTAGCCAAAGTTGCTGCGTAACAGCTTATCGAATCTCGTAACCAACGTGGGTGTGCCATTCTGCTGAGTTCTCACTAAACGGGTTGGTGTCTTTTTTCTTCACTGACCAGCAAGCGTTTTCAGAATCTACACATCTGCTCCCACTCCGTTATCAGACTTTTGCTCACCTTCCCTATTTGAGTACTCAGCTGAAATGACTCTTTTACAGTGTGTTAAATGAACCCACGTATTTCTTTCAGCTATTTTTAGGGCTGTTGGAGTTGTCAATAACACTTGATACGGTTGTTCCCACTTCGGTGAATGCCAGTGCTTCTTTTTGATGCTACGAATTAGGACCCAGTCTCCCGGTCCAACCAACTTGGTTTCCTGCTGGGAAACATGTTTACTTTCAGCAGATACTTTTAAATCATTTTGTTTCTCTAACAACTTTCTCATGTAATCAGCTAAGTTTGTTTCGTTATCAAGTTCCCATTTTTGTTTAAACAACGGAAGTCTATAAGGTCTTCCAAACAATGTTTCGTAAGGTGTTAAACCTGTGGTACTTGTAATGTTGATGTACATTTTAACGAGGTCCAGACACTGTGTCCATGACCTTCCTGTCTCTTCCATACATTTTTTCAATCTATTTTTTATTGTCCCATTCATTCTTTCCACGAGACCTGCACTCTGAGGGTGGTAAGCACAATGGTTTTTCAAATTAATGTGGAGCACGATTCCTATTTTATTGATTATTTGATTTCCAAAATGAGTCCCATTATCGCTGTGAATGGTTTCAGGTATGCCATATCTTGGAATGATGTCTTTACATAGTACTTTTGCCACCGTCAGAGCATCAGGTGATTTTGTTGGGAATAATTCGATCCATTTAGAAAATGCATCTATGATAACCCAACAGTACTTCTTTCTTTCACTTTGACTTAATTCTATGTAATCCATGTGCATGCGTTGGAAAGGGTATGTAGGCACTGGAAATTTACCTCTAGTAGGTCGCAATTGCCCTTGAGGATTATGTCGTGCACAGATCATGCATGCTCTACAATAATTCTTTGAATATAAATTGAAACCATAGGTTGTAAAGTGTCGATGTATCTGTGCCACCATCCCTCCTGTTGAGACATGTGACACACCATGGCTCAATATAGCAGCCCATTTAAATAGGTTCTTTGGAAGTATTTGTTTTCCTTCTGTGCTAATGTAAACATCATTTTGTAGCCTTGAACCTTGTTTTACCCAATAATTGCGTTCTTGTTGTGGACTCTGTTGTTGCATATCTTTTAGTGTTTGGTCATCTAAGGTTTGTTGTTCAATTTGTTTTATTAAACCCAAAAATGGTTTATAGACTGCTTTTTTCGCAGTTTTGTCAGCAAATGTATGTATGTGATGAGATGTATGTATGTGCAACACATTTACAAATTGCCAATTTTCGTGGATGCTGCACTGCCTGTAACAATTGTTTAAGTAATTCAGCATGTGTTACTGGTTTCCCTGTTGACGTAATCATTCCTCTGTTATCCCAATATTGTGCAAAAACATGAACTGTGGAATACGCATATTGGCTATCAGTATAGATTGTAACATCCTTGTCTATCATCATTTTGCATTCCTCGGTTAATCAGAATCAGAATCAGAATCATCTTTATTTGCCAAGTATGTCCAAAACACACAAGGAATGTGTCTCCGGTAGTTGGAGCCGCTCTAGTACAACAGACAGTCAATTTACAGAACACTTTGGGGACATAAAGACATTGACAAAAAAATAATTGTGCAAAAAGATGCAGAGTCCTCTAGCACTTAAAGCAGTTCGAACGACTAATATTGCAATAGTCCGGTGCAATGACCATTGTGCAAAGGGCGCTGAGACTTCAAGGAGTGTATGCGGTTTAAAGTGACGAGTAGTGCGATCATCTGGGACAATGTTGGTTGTGCAAATGTTACAGATACTCCTCAATCAGTGTGCAAATGGAGCAGATGCTACTCTGGCATGAGTGGCCAGTATATGCAAATAGTGCAGCATGCCGAGACAACTACAGTGAGTGCACGAGTAATACATAATTGGCCCCACAGAAATGTGACAACGAAGTCAAGTCAAAAAATTTCCAGCTTGTTGTAATGGAATTATAGGTTAGGTGTTTAAGAAGTTGATCGCAAGAGGGAAGAAGCTGTTGGAATGTCTACTAGTTCTAGTTTGCGTTGATCGGTAGCGCCTACCTGAGGGAAGGAGCCGGAAGAGCCGGTGACCGGGGTGCAGACGGTTCGAGAGGATTTTGCACGCCCTTGTCTTAGTTCTGGCAGCGTGCAAGTCCTCAATGGTGGGTAAGGGGGTACCGAGAATCCTTTCAGCAGTTTTGATTGTCCGTTGCAGTCGGAGTTTGTCCTTTTTTGTAGCAGCACCAAACCAGACTGTGATGGAAGAACACAGGACTGATTCGATGACCGCTGTGTAGAACTGTCTCAGCAGCTCCGGTGGCAGGCCGTGCTTTCTCAGAAGCCATAAGTGGAGGAGTGCACCCGGCGGTGAGACAATACCCTCTTAACCCGGGAGCTGTGGCTGAAATGGCGATGATAGTGAAAGAACGATTGGCGCTTGGAATAATTCGTGAAGAACCCAATCCAATAACAAACAGCCCTATTCAGGCTGTCAAAAAGCCTGAGTCGGTAGGAGGGGGATGGAGGCCAGTTATCAACTTTAAAGCTTTGAACCGCCGAACGGTGGCTAATCGAGCCAGCCTCATAAACCCCCAGGCGTCCTTAAAAACACTGAGAGTGAAAAAGTATAAAACATGCATCGACCTAGCGAATGGATTTTTCTCCTTAAGGATTGCCAAAGCATTGCAAGGAAAGACGGCATTCACACATAAAGGGAAATTGTTCATCTGGCAGAGATTACCCCAGGGATACAAGAATTCCCCAAATGTGTTTCAATCAGCGGTAATGGACGTTTTGGAAGGACTGCCAGTCACAATTTATTTCGACGATATATTCATTGCGAATGATACAGAAGAAGAGCATTTGAACCTCTTACAAACTGTAGTTCGAAGAGTGACAGCAGCAGGACTGAAACTCAATCTGAAAAAATGCCAATTTGCTAGATTCCAAGTAGACTACTTGGGGTTCCAAGTGTCAGATGACTTGGGACTTTTAAATGCTTATCGGCAGAAGATTTAACAAATCCTACCCCCAACGTCCGAGAGAGAATTACAGAGGATACTCGGACTGTGTAACTATGTTCGGGACCATGTCCCCTATTATCAAAAATATGCAAAGCCCCTTTATGCCCGTCTGTGGAAAAATCCTGAAGAAGGAAAGTTTAAAAGCTGGGATTGGTCAGCAAAAGACCAAGAGAACCTAGAAGAATTGAAGAAAGCAGAGAGAAACGCTGTACAACTAGAACCAAGAGGTTTGGATACAAGATTGATCGCTAAAGTGGAGTGCGACGAGGTGAGCGTCAGTAACGAAGGAGCTGGCTTGGTGACTTTATGGACTTACACCCTGAGCAGTGTGGAAACGAAGTTTCCCCGGGAAGAAAGGGAACTGGCAGTCCTAGCCAGGTACTGGGGGACGTTGAAGAATTTAGCCCAGGGACAAGGAATAAAGGTCATCACACAGAGCCAAGTCCATCGCTTTTTGCGGAAAGACACCCTCGAAAGCACTAAAGCAACCAATGTGAGATGGGGGAGATGGGAGGATATCCTACTGGACCCCGATTTGGAAATAGGACCAATAACCCCCTCGTCAAAGAAACGAGTGAAACCAGAGGTAAAAGTAGAAAAACCATACGAATGGATTCTCTATACTGATGGATCAAAAAAAGGTGAAGACCAGTCTGCCCACTGGGGCTTCATTCTTAGACATGAAGGAGAAGAAAAGAGCCGTCGCAAAGGTGTAACCCCTGGCAGTGCCCAAGCCGGGGAGGTTACTGCAGTATTGGAAGGACTGTTGGAAGCTATAAGGCTACACGTGCGACATGTAAAGATAATAACGGACAGCCACTATTGTGCACAAGCTCTTAAAGAAGACCTGTCCATTTGGGAAGAAAATGGATATGAAGGAGCAAAGGGCAAATCAGTAGCCCATACAGAATTATGGAAAAAGATAGCTGAGTTGAGGTTAAATATGAACATAGATGTTGTCCACCAGAGAGCCCACGTTAAGGACGGGGCCCATTGGAGAGGAAATGATGAAGTTGATAGATACGTCCAAGAGAGAAAATTAGTTGTTGTAGGAGCAGACGAATGGGACAAGACCCCTGGAGGAAAAGTGGTCCCAGACGAGTTTGTGCGTGAGATTACTACGGCCATACATGAAGCGCTAGGCCATGGAGGTACCTTACCCACAAAGAGAGAACTGGGAAGACTGGAACTTTGGATCTCAGATAAGAAAATTCTAGCTGTGTTGCGGGACTGCGAGCAGTGTAATAGATACAACGCAGGACGCCGAGGACAGCGAGCTGAAGGATTGACTATCAAGAGCATTGTGCCATGGGCATCAGTCTGCATGGACGTAGCAGGCCCCATGGGAGTGAATGGCGCGAAAGGTGAGAAGTACCTAATCGTGTCAGTTGATTCGATGTCAGGACATTTTGGGGACAAAAGCAGTGAGAAAAGCTAATGCTAACAGTGTGATCAAGACACTAGAGGAAGGATGCATGTGGCTAGGAATACCAAAAGAGTTAAGAAATGATAATGGAACCCATTTTAAAAACACTGCGGTGGACAGGTGGTGTCAAAAATGGTGAATAACTAGAGTTTATTCACCGCCTTACACCCCCCAAGCTTATGGTGTGGCCGAAAGGACCATTGCTTTGGCTAAAAATTGGCTAGGAAGAAATGCTAACGGGAAAGAATGGAGTGGAAAGTTGGTGGAATTGGTCAATGACTTGAATGGGAGGAGCAGGACGGGAAGACCGTCCCCCTCAGAGGAATTTAATCAACGCCCCTTTGTCGCCCCTGACATTGGCAGAGTAAAGAGGACGCAAGTCCCCAGAAAGAGAAGTGCCCGATACAAGTGGGACAGAGAGTGTGGGTCAAGTCACATGGCGTATCCGACAAGCAAGCAGTAAAAACCAAATATGAAAATCCTGACATCGTAGAAGAATTGTTGGACAGAAACACAGTGCGCCTCAAGGAGAGAGGGATCCAAGGGGTAGAGCAGCTTAAACCAATACCAGTCGATTTAGTTAGAAGCCGAAATAGAAGAAAGATATGGGTACTGAGATGGAAGAAGAAGTTCCGCCTTTTGTTAAGTTGGCCATGATAAAGGGTGTTGTGGTCACACAGAGGACTACGAGTGGAATAATGGCTGGAAGAGCATTTAAACTTTTGGAGAATGCTAGAAGAGGATATCTATCCAAGGGGATAGAGAGTTTGTGTTGGCACCAAGTGAATCAAGGCTGTGTCTCCTGCGGAAAAAACGAAACACAGGCGAACAGAAGACATGGGACAAGCCGGGATTGGATCGCCGGATCCCCGACCTTGGAAGACTTGGGACCAGCAAAGGTACTTGATGCTTACATTTGCGAAATTTGCAGAGTGAGAGATTTGCCTCGATTAAAATTCTATGCCCAATGGGATTGGAACCCACAAGAAAATGAAGGACAGAAAAACTGTGAATGTTGGTGGAATGGAACAATGCTACTATATTGTGACCACTGCTGGAATAGGGTCCAGGCAGGAACATTGGTGTTAGCTGGTCAAGCCGAGGGATGGCAAGTAACCAAAAGCGGAGACACCAATAAGCCGGTTGCCTCCCATTTTAACTCACCCTACAAAAACGGAGATAAGCAAAGAAAGACTAGATTTGGGACTTTCGAGTTCACTCAACACGAATTGGCTGGAGCGGGCAGAAAACGAACGCCCCGCATAATTAATAGAACAATCAGTACCAAAGATGCAATTGGATCCACTGTACACCTCAAGGATTGGAACATCCTGGGAAGTGATAATAGGTAACATTTTAGCCAATGAACGCATCCCAGTAACCCCCTTACCCAACGCTCCGCACGAGCGAGAAGAAGGAGGAAACGGCTTGTATACCTATCGAACGTTGTTGGACAAAGCCACCAAGAAGATGGAGTATAAAGAGAAAGTTGCTACACTACAGATGAGTCCCATGACACCTCATCTGGTGCTTCCAGCCCAGACAGCAGTTGGGTCGAAGTCAGGGTTATGGTAGCCTTGGTACCTTATGAAGGAATATACTCCCTAGGAATGAAGTTGTCATTGAGAACAACTGTCAGAAGAGAGGAAAGAGATCAAAGTGATAGCCCGACGAGGGTCTTAAGTGGTTTAAGTGGAAAAACAAAATTATTAACGCTAGCAGAAGCGGCAACAGAGGAATTAGAAAATTGGCAAGAGCCGATCGAAACTGCCTCAAACGACTCAGATGGTAGCGACAAAGAGATTAATAGTTTAAAAGAACGCCTTAAATTAAGGAGAAAAAGGTGCCCCCACCATGGTTGTAATGGGGACGGGCATATACTGCCAAATAGGACAAAACATCAGTCTCTGAGAGGATGCCCAAGATATAACGAAAAATGGCCCAAAAGTTATGGAAGTACGAGATGGAAGAAAATAGGACAAGTAATGAAAGCGGAAAAAAAACGCTATAAAAGATGATGAAGACTGGGAGCCCGAGAAGATCAGAAGGAGTGGGCGATGACGGCCTACAGAGGGGAAAGCTTCCCCAGAGAAGGAGGCACAAGAACCAGAGGAAGGCCGCCGCACACAAACGATTGATGGTGGTGACAAAGTAGTTAAGGTATGGCTCTCTCATCTGTGGAATAGACCAATCGAAGAGTCATCTTCCTCTTCGAAAGAGAATTAAAATTACTTAGAAAATGCAAAAAGGTTTCTATATAAGACGTATTGGGAAAGGTGTTGTTGGCGTTGCAAGAATTATACGATAAAGAAGAGATAATTAGATTAAAGACAATTGAATTATAAGGAACACCCCCTTCAGGGGGTGGGGCCAATGTGAGAGTAAACATACAGTGGGATTGAAGCAAGTGAACTGAGAACTGCGCAGTCTCACCCCGCAGAACGAGGAAAGAGAAGAATGGATCAGCCGAATGCCCTGAGAGCTCGTACGGCTGCATTGGAGGAACAAGCGACGAATACAGCAGCTGCATTAAGGCTCACATTAACAGCACTACAAGTAGTACAAAAAGGACAGGAGGAGATTACAGCTCTTGTGTTGAAACATCAGGCAGCATTTGTAGAACAAAAAGCCCTTCTCGATAAATTGGAAGAATTCATACCAAGAACTACTGGGAAGCTGTTCGCTCTAACTGCCGATGTGACTTACCTATCCCATAAATTGGATGTGATAGAACAACTGGATTGCTGAAAAGAATATTTGCCCGATGGACTCCGTAGACCTGACAAATATTCAAGCTATGAGAAAGGAGCAAAATACCCCAACAAAGGAAGCAGAAGAAGGTAAAATAACTATTTTTACGGAAGAAAATATAAAAGATCTAAATGAAGTGGACCAATATCTTTATTTTGCAAGTCATGTTCCAGCCATGTCTCCAAGTCATGTTAACCACCACTGCGGAGCGGACCTCATATAAAGCCGAGTTGGGTGGAGACGTGTTAATGGGCTGCCGGTTCTTTCCTTTGTCTCAGCCTCCCTACAAGGACTTGGAGGTGTCCTGGCACTGGACCTCACCGGCTCGGTCTCGGGAAGTGTACCAAATGGAAAAAGGGCAGGAACAAACCTCCTCACAACATTCAGACTTCCGGGGTCGTGCCAGGCTTCTTACCGAGCAGATTAAAGATGGCTGGGCCAAGTTGCAAGTGTCCAGGCTACGCATCAATGACACGGGAACCTACCAGTGTGTAATAGGGACAAAAAGCAGGTCTGACTATAAGGATATTAAGTTATCTGTGACTGCACCTTATAAAACGGTCACCAAAAACATTTACAAATCAGCAACAGAAGGCGAGCTCGTGCTAACCTGCCAGTCCGAGAGCTACCCGGTATTTACAGTGACCTGGGAGGACACTCATCAGCGAGATCTCAACGCCAGCACCACCGTTGTGTTGACATAGGACTCACTTTCAGAATCACCACTCAGATAAGAGTGGCATCATCGCTGAAAAACAACTACACGTGTGGCTTTGACAGTAGCGGCTCCTCTGCAACTTTTCTCATTCCAGAAGACACACAGCTACAGAAGGAGAACAGGTACAATGTAATTGTAGCAGCAGTCGGCACATGTATTGCACTGATTGGCTTCATTATAGTGTTAATTTATTTGCATCAAAAAGGCCTTGGAAAGAATAATTAGCCCAGTAGAGTCGGTAGAGCATGAGACTCTTAATCTCAGGGTCGTGGGTTCGAGCCCCACGTTGGGCGCCACATGTCAGATTTCGCTTACCCGCAGGACTAATCGGGAGAAATGTCCTGACAGACTCTCTGTTTAAAGGGTCAAGCTCCCCACTTTTTCCCCAACACAGTACGCGCGAGGGGACAAGGAGCTGTTAAGCCGGTGTCGAGATGAATTCCCCTAGGTGTGCTAACTGCCTTTAGTTTTACGGAGCCAATCCGGTCTGCCCTCACTTATCATCCCTTGATGAGTAACCGCACCGAGTGAAACGGTAATTAAAATGAGTACTCCATTTTTACAGCAGCTTCATCACTTAAAAATCGTTTGCATTTATTAATGACCGAGTAGATTTAACAATCCTTGTTAGGACCGTACGGATTTGTTTTTGGTATTAAGCCGAAGTGATAAAGATGAGTTACTTTTTTTGGGATAGTAATACGATCCGGTGGTATTGGTATCGTCGAAGTTCAATCATATTCAAGATGGCGCCTACCAGTGTGGTCGCCTCGGTAACGCGCTCTCTAGTATTGTCTTTGTTTTTGTGTTTTTCGTCCGTCTTTGGAGACCTTACACGACTCACTTACACAAGGGGAGACCTGCAAACCATCAAGGAGGCTACTCCGGACTTTCTGTCACCAACTTTCGAAAATCCGCTCAGTTTTTTCCCCGAGTTACTCACCGGAGCGGCGTCCGCGGTTTTCGGCGCATGGATGCGGAAGCGGCGCCACAGATGAAAACGAGCCGGCATTCAAGTGAAACTCCGCAAGAGAGGACACAGATTGGCGTTCCCGTCGATCCACCTCGCGAATGTACGCTCCCTACCCAACAAAATGGACGAGCTTCATCTTCTGTTAAAGACTTCGGACGTTCCGCGGCCATGTGCTTCACGAAGACCTGGCTTTGCGACGCTGTACCCGATGGCGCCGTCATGCTTCCCGGCTTCAACATTCATCGACCGGACCGCAACATGGAATCATCGGGAAAAACGAAGGGCGGCGGGATATGCCTCCATATAAACGAAAAATGGTGTACGGACGTCACGGTGCTCAGCACACACTGCAGCCCGCATTTGGAGTCGCTGTTTTTGAACTGTAACCCATTTTACTCGCCACGTGAGTTTGCATCGTTTATACTGGCTGGAGTCTATATTACGCCGCAAGCTAACACGAACGTCGCATTGCTAACGCTCGCCGAACAAGTAAACGAAATTGAAAAAAAACACCCTGACTCACCCCTCATTATTCTCGGGGACTTTAACAAAGCTAAACTCAACCACGAACTCCCTAAATACAAGCAGCACATCGACTGTCCTACCAGGGAAAATAATACTTTAGACCACTGCTACACTACGGTAAAAAACGCATACCGTGCTATACCTCGTGCAGCCCTGGGATCGTCTGATCACTGCTTAATTCACTTAATACCGACGTACAAGCAAGAACTTAAATGTGCGAAGCCTACAGTGAAAACAGTCAAAAAGTGGACCAATGAAGCCAAGATGGAACTTCAAAGCTGTTTAGACTGCACAGACTGGAGTGTCTTTGAAAATTCAGCTGGCAGCCTGGATGAATATACGGACACTGTCACATCCTATATCAGTTTCTGTGAAGAGGTTTGTGTACCAACAAAATCATTTCGGACATTCAACAACAACAAGCCGTGGTTCACTGCTAAACTTAAGCAGCTTCGCCAAGCTAAGGAAGATGCATATCAGAGCGGGGACAGGGCCCTGTATAATCGAGCTAGAAACCTGCTTACTAAAGAAATTAACATTGCAAAGAGGATCTATGCAGCAAAGTTGGAAAAACAGTTTAGCGCGAACGACTCGAAATCAGTCTGGCGTGCATTCCAATCGCTGACTAATTACAAGCGACGATCCCCCCAAGCTGAGAACAATAGCACACTAGCCAACGACTTGAATACCTTCTATTGCAGATTTGAAAAGGACAGTTTCACTCCACACACCCACCCGGCCGCACCCGCGACCACAACCACACCTCTGACTTCTGCGTTAACCATCCATGAACAGGATGTGAGACGCATCTTCAAACAACAGAAGATTAACAAAGCAACAGGACCGGACCATGTGTCCCCATCCTGCCTCAAAGTCTGCGCGGACCAGCTCGCTCCAGTCTTCACTCAGATCTTTAACAGATCTTTGGAAATGTGCGAAGTTCCATCCTGCTTCAAACGCTCCACCATCATACCAGTCCCCAAGAAACCTGCAATCTCTGGTCTGAATGACTACAGGCCTGTCGCTTTGACATCTGTGGTCATGAAGTCCTTTGAACGTCTCGTGCTGGACCACCTCAAGAGTGTCACAGGTCCCCTGCTGGACCCCCTGCAGTTTGCCTACCAAGCGAACAGGTCTGCGGATGATGCAGTCAACATGGGACTGCACTTCATCCTAGAACACCTCGACAGTGCAGGGACCTACGCGAGGATCCTGTTCGTGGACTTCAGCTCAGCGTTCAACACCATCATCCCTGAACTCCTTTCAACCAAGCTTCTCCAGCTCAGCGTCTCACCTGCCATCTGCCAGTGGATTTACAGCTTTCTGACGGGCAGGACACAGCAGGTCAGGCTGGGGGAGGCCACCTCATCCACACGCAGCATCAGGACTGGGGCGCCCCAAGGTTGTGTCCTCTCTCCGCTGCTCTTCTCTCTCTACACGAACGACTGCACCTCAGCGAACCCGACTCTCAAGCTCCTGAAGTTTGCAGATGACACCACTGTCATCGGCCTCATCAAGGACGGTGACGAGTCTGCATATCGACAGGAAGCGGAGCGGCTGGAGCTGTGGTGCGGGCGACACAACCTGGAGCTGAACACGCTCAAGACGGTAGAGATGATCGTGGACTTCAGGAGGCATCCTTCGCCACAGCTGCCCCTCACGTTGTCCAGCTGCCTTGTGTCAACCGTCGAGACCTTCAAGTTCCTGGGAATTACAATCTCTCAGGACCTGAAGTGGGCGAACAACATCAACTCCGTCCTCAAAAGGGCCCAGCAGAGGATGTACTTCCTGCGGCTTCTGAGAAAGCACGGCCTGCCACCGGAGCTGCTGAGACAGTTCTACACAGCGGACATCGAATCGGTCCTGTGTTCTTCCATCACAGTCTGGTTTGGTGCTGCTACAAAAAAGGACAAACTCCGACTGCAACGGACAATCAAAACTGCTGAAAGGATTGTCGGTACCCCCCTACCCACCATTGAGGACTTGCACGCTGCCAGAACTAAGACAAGGGCGTGCAAAATCCTCTCGGACCGTCTGCACCCCGGTCACCAGCTCTTCCAGCTCCTTCCCTCAGGTAGGCGCTACCGATCAACGCAAACTAGAACTAGTAGACATTCCAACAGCTTCTTCCCTCTTGCGATCAACTTCTTAAACACCTAACCTATTATTCCATTACAACAAGCTGGCAATTTTTTGACTTGAGTTCGTTGTCACATTTCTGTGGGGCCAATTATGTATTACTCGTGCACTCACTGTAGTTGTCTCGCCATGCTGCACTATTTGCATATACTGGCCACTCATGCCAGAGTAGCATCTGCTCCATTTGCACACTGATTGAGGAGTATCTGTAACATTTGCACAACCAACATTGTCCCAGATGATCGCACTACTCGTCACTTTAAGCCGCATACACTCCTTGAAGTCTCAGCGCCCTTTGCACAATGGTCATTGCACCGGAGTATTGCAATATTTGTCATTCGAACTGCTCTAAGTGCTAGAGGACTCTGCATCTTTTTGCACAATTGTTTTTTGTCAATGTCTTTATGTCTTCAAAGTGTCCTGTCAATTGACTGTCTGTTGTACTGGAGCGGCTCCAACTACCGGAGACAAATTCCTTGTGTGTTTTGGACATACTTGGCAAATAAAGATTATTCTGATTCTGATTCTGATACTAAGACAGACCAAAGTAGTCAAAGAGAGCATCGAGCAGGCAGACTGGAAAGTGTCTCACCCTGGACAGATGGCAACTTGAACATCCCAAGCTACTCAGAGCTCCTTAACTATGATGTCACACATCGTGACGAGTGAGTGAGTACAAATAAATATGATAAGAACATGCATAAATGAGGTGTGGTTGTTCAATTACAATAAGATTTTCATCATTTTTCAAAACACATCAGAAGTAGCAAGTAAACCGAGTGTCAATCCAACCTGTCATTTGCATTTTATTCAAATAAAGTGTGAATGCATTTTCCATTATTATCATTTGCCAGAATGGTTGGTTAGTGCTTTTTGTTTTTCCAAAATTACCGGGGTGCAGACGGTCCGAGAGGATTTTGCACGCCCTTGTCTTAGTTCTGGCAGCGTGCAAGTCCTCAATGATGGGTAGGGGGGTACCGACAATCCTTTCAGCAGTTTTGATTGTCCGTTGCAGTCGGAGTTTGTCCTTTTTTGTAGCAGCACCAAACCAGACTGTGATGGAAGAACACAGGACTGATTCGATGACCGCTGTGATATGATATTGACATTGATATGGTTTTCCAATCATAATGGCCTTCTGAGGAAAACCGTATCTACAATGTGGTCTGCGACAAAAATGAGTTTGACACCACTGCCTTACAGAAACAGCACAATATATACGCATTCCATTACTCCAAGATAATTAGCAGGGCCAGTTAGTGAAGTGTAATAATAGATCCACGACGAATATTTTATAAAACATACGTTGCATCCCCCCACCCTCTCCTACCTGCTAGCTTCAGACAACAGAGGTTGACTAATATTTTTTATAGTCGTCACCGGTAATATCCTCACTACTCGTTAAACACGCGGGCTTGATTGTCCTTGCCAGGAGCTCAACAGCAATTCGTGAGCCTTCTGTCCATTGGAGTTTTGTCCGTCATTGTCATTGGTGTTTCATAAATAAAATTTGCAACGATGTTGCTACCTCTGCGTAATTAGCTACCCAACTCCTGCATGAATTGCACACACCCCCCCGGCAAAAAAAAAAACATCATCTGTCGTTTTGTTTCAGGTTGTGGAGCTGACAAGATGGCTTCTTTTCTCATTGGGTCCACATGACGCCCACTTGCCGTCAAGATATGACCTAAATATTTCACTTCTGTCACACAAAATTGTACTTTATTTCTCATTTTGGAAAGAAAGGTGTTGCCAAAATGAGAAATTCCTGCACCAGAAGTCCCTGATGGTCTAGTGGTTAGGATTCGGCGCTCTCACCGCCGTGGCCTGGGTTCGATTCCCGGTCAGGGAACATTAATCTTTAAACCTGTTTGGTCATGTGTTGCTCAATATTGACTATGATTTGCACTGACCTGGGTTTGATCCTCTCTTAATGTAGCCCATTGGTGGGCACAAGCCAGTGAAAACTGTCGGCTGGTCCCAACCCTGGGTAAATACAGAGGGTTGTGTCACGAATGGCATCTGTCTTAAAGCTTTGCCAAACAAATGTGTGTTCATCCAAAGAATTATGTAGTGTCGGTCGTGGCCAGGGTTAGCAACGTCTTAAATTCAACTACTGTGGGTTAAAGATGGGTTTAAATTATATTCCAATGGTGTAGATGGGAAGAGGAATGGAGTCGGGGTTATTTTAAAAGAAGAGTTGGCTAAGAATGTCTTGGAGGTGAAAAGAGTATCAGATCGAGTGATGAGGCTGAAACTTGAAATTGAGGGTGTTATGTGTAATGTGATTAGTGGCTATGGCCCACAGGTAGGATGTGACCTAGAGGTGAAAGAGGTATTCTGGACGGAGCTAGACAAAGTAGTTCTGAGCATCCCAGACAGAGAGTCGTGATAGGTGCAGATTGTAATGGACATTTTGGTCAGGGAAATAGGGGTGATGAAGAAGTAATGGGTAAGTACGGCATCCAAAAAAGGAACTTGGAGGAACAGATAGTGGTAGACTTTGCAAAAAGGAGGGAAATGGCTGGAGTGAACACTTTTTTCAGAAGAGGCAGGGACATAGGGTGACCTACAAGAGCGGAGGTAGAAGCACGCAGGTGGATTACATCTTGTGCAGATGATGTAATCTGGAGGAGGTTACCAACTGTAAGGTAGTGGTAGGGGAGAGTGTGGCTTGACAGCATATGATGGTGGTGTGTAAGATGACTCTGGTGGTAGGGAGGAAGATCAATAAGACAAAGGCAGAGCAGAGAACCCTGTGGTGGAAGCTGAGGCAGGAAGAGTGTTGTGCGGCTTTTTGGGAAGAGGTGAGACTGGCTCTCGGTGGACAGGAGGAGCTTCCAGAAGACTGGACTACTACAGGCAAGGTGATCAGAGAGACAGGCAGGAGACTACTTGGTGTAATTTCTGGCAGGAAAGGAGAGGATAGGACTTGATGGTGGAACCTCACAGTACAGGAAATCATACAAGGAAAGAGGTTAGCTAAGAAGAAGTGGGACACTGAAAGGACCGAGGAGAGGCAAAAGGAATACATTGAGATGCGACGTAGGGCAAAGGTAGAGGTGGCAAAGGTCAAACAAGAGGCATATGATGACTTATGCCAGGTTGGACACAAAAGAAAGAGAAAAGGATCTCTACAGGTTGGCCAGACAGAGGGTTAGAGATGGGAAGGGTGTGCAGCAGGTTAGAATGATTAAGGATAGAGATGGAATTGTCTTGACTGGTGCCAGTCGTGTGCTGGATAGATGGAAAGAATACAGGGTAAGTATTGTACCCCGTTTAGCTCTGTAAATATATTTTTAAATTTGCTTTCCCAAAATGTATTGAAGCCACACATATTATAACTCAACTGATTTGGACTAAACTGAGAAACAAAACTTGTGTATTTGTGAATTAATATTTAACCTTGAAACATCTTTAAAATTCCAGTTTGAAACTGAGAAACGGCACAAATAAGTACAATTTGTCTGCTACTTCACAGGTTACATTGACAGCAATAAAATAAATATGAAAGAGGTCAGTAGAAAGTCATACAAATCAAATATTAAAAATTAATTATGCAATTACACAAACCGTACAATTATACAAAAATAAATTATTACAAAATTAAACTGCATAAAAAATACAAGTCGCCATATTAATTTCTAGTTAATTCACAAACGGCAACTTCATGTAAAAAATTCAAGAAACATTTAACTTTTTCTGTTGGAAGCACATTTACGACTCCTTTTACAGGAGCAGACTGTTCTTCAGTCCAAGTGCTCTGTTGAAGAGTTTACGCCCATCCATGTCCATAATAATATTTTGCATTACCTCAAAGGTGTAACGGAGGTCACTGGGGTATTTGAGATTGAACACATAAATGAGTCCAAAAATCAACGGCGAGTGCTACACGACAGGATGTAAGTTTTGCAAAACCTTGATGACTTCAAGGACAACTCCAGCATGCAGTCATCACTTGACGCATGTTTTTTGAGGACATAAATGCCCATTGTTGTGTCTTCAATGGCAAAAAAGAAACAAGGTCAAGAAAAATTATTACCAACCAAAGCCAAATGAATTCCGCTTACCCTACCTATATTTGTGGAAATCATTTTGAGACAAATCTCTCCCCATATTTAATCATGGCAGATGAAAAAATACAAAGGCAGCCAGTTTCAAACCAGAGACCTTTCACGTGTGAGGTAAACATGATAACCACTACACTATGGAAACTGCTGGGTCATGTTGGCCAGACCGGTCCACCATGCACTAAGGGGCGCTGCTAGCCAACCCGGAAAAAAAAAGGACCAATGAAGCCTGCCGTGATTCGGTCTGGAGAGAAAGGTCACGGGAGGAGAGCCAAACCATCTGATCCACCTTGTATACAGGCGTAGGTTAGCGATGAAGATCCGCCAACCGCTTGTTTCTTTCGGCTGACCGATGTCCTTCCAAAATGTAGTTGGAGTTGTGGGCCCACTGAAGTACTTCAGAGAGTGTAAAATTGGGCACGAAAAGCCAGTCTGGATGTCCTGTCCTGGGATCCGGTTGGATTCTCTGAACCCTTTTGACCACTTGTTCTATCTCCCACGTGGCAGCCCCAACAAAGGAGGAGAGAGGAAGAAACTTGAGGTCGTCTGCACAAATACTGTAGTTACACATTTAACAGCTGAATGAGGTACAAACACTCAAATGATTCTCAGATTAGAGTACATTTCCATGAGAGCACATTTTCCATTTTGAATTAAAAAAATGTTTTTAATAATTTTAATAAAATACCACAAGCCTGGTTCAAATCCGGGTCACGGCAAGAGTGAACTCCTGCAGTTGCTTTTTGCTGCAAGTGCTGCTGGGACAGTGAAAATCCTCCACAGGGACTTGCATACCTTTCTGGGGCTAGTGGCGCAATGGCTAATGCATCTGACGATGGATCAGAAGATTCTAGCATCAAATCCTGGCTAACTCGTGTACAGCTTTGCATATGGTGTGAAACCCAATTCAGAGTGCTGCATTGGATATGTTCACATTGTTTGTTTCCTTCCTTTCTTCAAATCACAAATCGCCGGAGGAATTCCATTGATGTAGAAATACGAAGAAAAGATGGTTGGATTGATAACTACTCAAAAGAATTCTGACTTCAGTAATGCTTAAACATACTCCATTATGACTTATCATTTGTCCATCCATCCATTGTCAACACCGCTTATCCTGGTTAGGGTCACGGGGCGCTGGAGCCTATCCGAGCTGACTTCAGGCAAAAGGCAGACTACACCCTGAACTGGTCGCCAGTCAGTCACAGGGCACATATAGACACAGACAACCATTCGCACTCACACCGTCACTGAGTGGGAACTGATCCCACGCCGCCCGCACCAAAGTCAAGCGAGTGCACCACTACACTATCAGTAACTGACTTATCATTTGTAAATATTCAATTCTGCTTGTGAGTTGGTTACTTGGTGGGCTGGTCTGTCAATGGCTGCTTGTCTTTTTTCCCCAAAAACATGCATGGTAGGTTAATTGACAACTCTGAATTGCCCGTAGGTGTGAATGTGAGTGTGAATGGTTGTTTGTTTTTGCGTGGGTTTTCTCCGGGCAATCCGGTTTCCTCCCACATCCCAAAAACATGCATTAATTGGAGACTCTAAATTGCCCGTAGGCATGACTGTGAGTGCGAATGGTTGTATGTTTCTATTTGCCCTGCGATTGGCTGGCAACCAGTTCAGGGTGTACCCTGCCTTCTGCCCGATGACAGCTGGGATAGGCTCCAGCACGCCCGCGACCCTCGTGAGGAGAAGCGGCTCAGAAAATGGATGGATGGATATTCAAGAGCCCAGCCCATCACAAAATACACTCACACAAAAGCACACACACACACATAAACAAGCGCACAGTGATTAATACCGGTAGTGTCGCGATAGGGCCAGGGAAGGAGTAATCATTATTATTATTATTATTCAGGTCGCAATGATCCATTTTTAATATCGATGTATCGATTCATATTTTTAGGATTAGATTTGATTCGATTTGATTCGATTTGATTCGATTTGATTCGATTTGATTCGATTTGATTCGATTTGATTTTCGTACGGCAGACTTGAGATGAATGAATGTGTGTTTTTTTATTATTTTTTATTTCTTTATTTTTTTCCCACTTTTCATGATAATTTGTTCAGCGTGACTCGATTAAGTTTGGGAACATGGGAGTATCAAACTGTTTTTGTTTTTTCTGGCGCGATTGAATGGGCCAGTCGAAGAAGCAAATCACATCTCCCATGATCCACTGCGCACTGCGTAGGATGAGAAGTGCGCAGTGCAGAACGCAAAACTTCACGAGTGGAATCTGAAAAGGTTGAATCCAGGTCACTGAATGTCCATCAAAATTAAATCAGTAACGTATGTGATGAAAAGTATGGACACTTTTTGGTTTTGCAGTCATAAGAAACAATTGAAGAAAAAAAACATGACGGACATGCAATAAACTGTTTGCCGACCGCCGCCGTCGACAAGTCGTGAAATATAAGTAATATGAAAAGCCACAATCACCCACAAGCAAGAAGCAAGCCGAGGCCAACCATCAATTTCTGAGACATTTCAACCAGGTTTTGTTCCTGATAGCACAATCGAGAGCTAAAAGGTTGGGAAACACATTTGAAATTCCTTCACGGACATACTGTACTTCAGCAAAACGAACACCAACACTACTAAGACAGACCAAAGTAGTCAAAGAGAGCATCGAGCAGGCAGACTGGAAAGTGTCTCCGCCTGGACAGATGGGGACTAACGTCACCACTACGTCACACATCGTCACTCGTGAGTGATTACTAATAAATACGATTAGAACATGCATAAATGAGGTGTGAATGCATTTGCCATTATTGTCATTTGCCAGAATAGTTGGTTATCGCTTGCTTTTTTTTTTTTTTTTTTCCATAATTAACTTTACCTGTGATCTTTACAAAAAAACAAAACCAATTTCGGAAATTTCACCTGGACTGTCCAGTATCCAAGTATTTAGTTCACAGTCACACTGGTTACATTTAAAAACAATTACCGAATCTATTCCCAAATGGGCGGCACGGTGGACGACTGGTTAGAGCGTCAGCCTGACAGTTCTGAGGACCGGGTTCCAACCCCGGTCCCGCCTGTGTGGAGTTTGCATGTTCTCCCCGTGCCTGCGTGGGTTTTCTCCGGGCACTCCGGTTTCCTTCCACATCCCAAAAACATGCATTAATTGGAGACGCTAAATTGCCCATAGGCATGACTGTGAGTGCGAATGGTTGTTTGCTTCTATGTGCCCTGTGATTGGCTGGCAACCAGTTCAGGGTGTACCCCGACACCTGCCCGATGACAGCTGGGATAGGATCCAGCACCCCCGCAAACCAAGTGAGGAGAAGTGGCTCAGAAAATGGATGGATGGATGGGTTTAAGCTTGGACATTGTTTCAGTTTCACTGTTCATAAATCACTCCATGATTTAAAATGCATCAGTGGTTAAACAGCCAAATATAGCATGCAGGCGTTGGTGGTATAGGGGTAAGCATAGCTGCCTTCCAAGCAGTTGACTCGGGTTTGATTCCCGGCCAATGCAAGATTTTTTTAATGCAGCCCTATGGGGGGCACAAGTCAGTGCAAACTGTAGCCCGGTCCCAAGCCTGGATAAATGCAGAGTTTCTATGTGACCTGCGATTGGCTGGCAACCAGTTCAGGGTGTACCCCGCCTCCTGCCCGATGACAGCTGGGATAGGCTACAGCACGCCCCCGACCCGAGTGAGGAGAAGCGGCTCAGAAAATGGATGGATGGATGGATATTTCCAAATACTGGTTTTAGATCGTATTGTTCTCGATGAAAAATCGTCCTTGAATCGAATCAGACACCACGAATTGTGATACGAAATCGAGACACTGCCGTAATGAATCGTTACACCCCTAGTGGTTAGTACTGTGGGTTGTGGCCCCAGCATTCCCGATTGAAATCTGGGTCACGGCAGGTACAAAGTCCTCCAATAACTTTTGTTTTTCTTTTTAATGTTTTTTATTTTTTTTTATTTAAAAAAAAAATTTTTTTTTAATTTTTATTTATTTATTTTAATTTTTATTATTATTATTTTAGTGCTGCTGCTGCTGCTGCTTCTGGTGGCATAGTAACAATCCTCCATTGGGGCTTGTCTGCATGGGGCTTGTGGCGCAATGAAAAATGTGTCTGACTTCGGATCAGAAGATTCTAGGTTTGACTCTTGGCGAGCTCGGTCGTAGTTTAGCATGTGGTGGTCAACCCGAGCCAAAATTGCTGTGTTGTACACGTTCACCTCAAACGTCTGGGTTACGTTAACTCACGCAACACTGTCAACATGGTCAGGTCTTTCCATGACAATATCGAACATTATGGAAACCCCGAAAGTAAAGAACTCATTGAAGTCCGACATCATATTAGTTATTTTCAAAGTTCATAATTTGCAATATAGGAAATAAAAGGCCAAATTCACATCTAATAAGGACTACTGGGGGGGAAATAGAATTTACAGATTCTAAGTTTTGCCTTACAAAACACAACTCGCGGCTGGATTTGTTGTCACTCCAAATGTTGATGTTATAACGGCAATCATGGCGCTTGAGTCGACATGTCGCTTTCAGTCTGTGTTAGGGACCGTCTACAAGTGACACATCCCAGGGTGACAAAAGTGGAACAAATCAGCATATATCAAATAAAAGATGTGAATTTTCATTGTGTTTGCTGTAGTAGGTGGCAATGGGAGGACACTCCTTTCTACAGATCAAGGTTTGCAGATATCTTGCATACTAGAAAAACTGGATGCAATTAATAATCACCAAAAGGCAATAATTGTCAAACATATTCCGAAACATAACCATTATTGCTGTACTGTGATCATGTGTGCTGGGGTGCCTTGCATTCAAATTGGGGAGACTGGCAGGGGTGGGGCGAGACGGTCACGGGGCAATGAACATTGTGCAAAGAGCGCTGAGACTTCAAGGAGTGTATCCGGTTTAAAGTGACGAGTAGTGCGATCATCTGGGACAATGTTGGTCGTGCAAATGTTGCAGATACTCCTCAATCAGTGTGCAAATGGAGCAGATGCTACTCTGGCCTGAGTGGCCAGTATATGCAAATAGTGCAGCGTGGCGAGACTACTCCAGTGAGTGCACGAGTAATACATAATTGGCCCCGCAGAAATGTGACAACGAACTCAAGTCAAAAAATTGCCAGCATGTTGTAATGGAATTGTAGATTAGGTGTTTAAGAAGTTGATCGCAAGAGGGAAGAAGCTGTTGGAATGTCTACTAGTTCTAGTTTGCATTGATCGGTAGCGCCTACCTGAGGGAAGGAACTGGAAGAGCTGGTGACCGGGGTGCGGAGGGTCCGAGAGGATTTTCCACGTGCTTGTCTTAGTTCTGGCAGCATGCAAGTCCTCAATGGTGGGTAGGGGGGTACAGACAATCCTTTCAGCAGTTTTGATTGTCCGTTGCAGTCGGAGTTTGTCCTTTTTTGTAGCAGCACCAAACCAGACTGCGATGGAAGAACACAGAACTGATTCGATGACCGCTGTGTAGAACTGTCTCAGCAGCTCCGGTTGCAGGCCGTGCTTTCTCAGAAGCCGCAGGAAGTACATCCTCTGCTGGGCCTTTCTTTTTGACGTCAATCTTTTTTCAAAGGCCAACAACAAAACAACCCAAAAAATAAGAATGTCCTTCAATAAAAATCCAAACTTCAAACTATTAACAGTCCCTGCCTAGGAGTTGATAAAGGGCATTAAAAAAATGAAAACATGAATTCAATGATGTTCTATTCTTGGTTCCAGTCACGTTGCTCCGCACACGACAAACAGGTCTGTCTTTGACTTTAGTGAACAGACAATCTGCCTCCCACCTGTCTTGGAAGTTCACCGTTTTCCATCTTTCGTTTGGCCATTTGTGGGAAAGGGGAAGTGGAAATTTGCTCGAGGAGACCGGTAGCATAGTTGCTAACGGGCACAAGAGAAAGGGAAGGGGCGCTCGCCAGTCGAGACTGATGGCCCGACACACAAGCAAAGCATTCTGGGATTTGTAATATCAGTGGCGCATGTGCTATATACTGGCGGTCCAGCTCTAATCCACATTTAATATGGTCCTGCGGGCCAAATATAATTACATCGTGGGCCTGAGTTTGACATATTTGGTCTCCAGCCTCTCTGTCCTGATTCCCATTTCAATACTATCTGACAAGCAAGAAAGACAACACAAAAGACATTTCCACCCAGTCTCGAACCGGGGACCTTTCGCGAGAAATCAATGAGATTTCTTGAACAAGCCTTAGTGTCACAGCAGCTGCTTACAAAGCAGGAAAGAAAACAAGGAAAAAAAACTCCCCAAAACTTCTGGACGCCAGTTCTTAAGGTTGAATTACCTGCGCGTGGAATTAACGCAGCCGAACAGATGGTCCACTTATCTCGTAAGACACTTTGTTTTAAAACATAGACAGGTTAGTGTCCGAAAAGACAAGGATAGTACGAATAAACGCACAAATGGCTGTCGGAATTCCATTGATGTTGAAATACGAAGAAAAGATGATTGGCTTGATAACTGCTCAAAACCCTCTCAAAAGAATTCAGACTTCAGTAATGCTTAAATATCCTCCATGATGACTTATCATTTGTAAATATTCAATTCTGCTTGTGAGTTGGTTACTTGGTGGGCTGCTCTGCCAATAACTGCATGTCCGCTTTTGGGTACTACATCCCCCACAGTTTTCCGTAGTCAGTCCCAACATTCAAAGTCCCCACATTCAGTTCTAGGCTCTGTGCTTTCCTCTTCTCTTTCTGCCGAAGAACCCGGTTTCCACCTCTTCTTCTTCTTTGACTTCGACCCACAGTAGCTGAATTTTCAATGGCGTCCTGCAGGTTGACGGTGCCGGTGGTGGAAGTTGTTAACCCGGGCCACCACCGATCCGGTATGGAATTATTTGGATGAACGCTCATATTTGTTTGGCAAAGTTTTAAGCCGGATGCCCTTCCTGCATTTATCCGGGCTTGGGACCGGCCTGCAGTTTGCACTGACTTGTGCCCCCCCATAGGGCTGCATTAAAAAAAATCTTGCGTTGGGCGGGAATCAAACCCAGGTCAACTGCTTGGAAGGTAGCTATGTTCACCCCTATACCACCAACACCTGCATGCTATATGTGGCTGTACAACCACTGATGCATTTTAAATCATGGAGTGATTTTGGAACAAACTGAACCAATGTCCAAGCTTAAACCAATCCATCCATCCATCCATCCATCCATCCATCCATTTTCTGAGCCACTTCTCCTCACTTGGGTTGCGGGGGTGCTGGAGCCTATCCCAGTTGTCATCGGGTAGGAGGCAGGGTACACCCTGAACTGGTTGCCAGCCAATCACAGGGCACAGAGAAACAAACAACCATTCGCACTCACAGTCATGCCTACGGGTAATTTAGAGTCTCCAATTAAAGCATGTTTTTGGGATGTGGGAGGAAACCGGAGTGCCCGGAGAAAAGCCACATGCAAACTCCACACAGGTGGGGCCAGGAATTGAACCCGGGTCCTCAGAACTGTGAGGCTGACGCTCTAACCAGTCGCCAACCGTGCCGCCATGCTTAAATGCAATAGAAAAATATTACAAACAAATGAGCTTCACAAAACGTGGAAGTATTGTTTCAATATTAGTAGATACAGTGTTAAAACAAATTTCAAAACAGACAATTAAAATCGCAAAAAAATATTCAAGAGGCCAGCCCATCACAAAATACACCCACACAAAGCACACACACACACATAAACAAGCACACTGTGATTTATACCGGGAGTGTCGCGATAGGGCCAGGGAAGGAGAAATCATTATTTTTGTTATTATTCAGGTCGCAATGATCCATTTTTAATATCGATGTATCGATTCATATTCCCAGGATGAGATTTGATGAGATGAGATTACCTTCGATTTGATTCGATTCGATTCGATTCGATTAGATAAAATTAGATTAGATTAAATTAGATTAGATTAGATTTCATTTTCGTACGGCAGACTTGAGATGGATGAATGTGTGTTTTTTTAATAATTTTTTATTTCTTTATTTTTTTACCACTTTTAATAATAAATTGTTCAGCGTGACTCGATTAAGTTTGGGAACATGGTAGTATCAAACTGTGTTGTTTTTTTTCTGGCGCGATTGAATGGGCCAGTCTAAGAAGCAAATCACATCTCCCATGATCCACTGCGCGACGTGCGCAGTGCAGAACGCAAAACTTCATGAGTGGAATCCGCAAAGGTTGAATCCAGGCCACTGAATGTCCATCAAAGTTAAATCAGTAACGTATGTGATGAAAAGTATGGACACATTTTGGTTTTGCAGTCGTAAAAAACAATTGAGGAAAACAACATGACGGGCATGCAATTAACTGTTTTCCGACCACCGCCGCCGTCGACAAGTCGTGAAATATAAGTAATATGAAAAGCCACAATCACCCACAAGCAAGAAGCAATCCGAGGCCAACCATCAATTTGTGAGACATTTCAACCAGGTTTTGTTCCTGATAGCACAATCGAGAGCTAAAAGGTTGGGAAAGACATTTGAAATTCCTTTACGGACATGCTGTACTTCAGCAAAACGAACACCAACACTACTAAGACAGACCAAAGTAGTCAAAGAGAGCATCGAGCAGGCAGACTGGAAAGTGTCTCACCCTGGACAGATGGCAACTTGAACATCACAAGCTACTTAGAGCTCCTTAACTATGATGTCACACATCGTGACTAGTGAGTGAGTACTAATAAATACGATTAGAACATGCATAAATGAGGTGTGGTTGTTCAATTACAATAAGATTTTCATCATTTTTCAAAACATCAGAAGTAGCAAGTAAACCGAGTGTCAATCCAACCTGTCATTTGCATTTTATTCAAATAAAGTGTGAATGCATTTTCCATTATTATCATTTGCCAGAATGGTTGGTTAGTGCTTGCTTTTTTTGTTTTTCCAAAATTAACTTTACCTGATATCTTTACAAAAAACAAAACCAATTTAGGAAATTTCACCTGCACTGTCCAGTATCCAAGTATTTATTTCAGTCACACTGGTTACATTTAAAAAAAAAATATTGAATCTATTTCCAATTACTGGTTTTGGATCGTATCGTTCTAGAAAAAACATTGTCCTTGAATCAAATCAGCCACCACGAATTGTGATACGAATCGAGTCACTGCCAAAATGAATCGTTACACCCCTAGTGGTTAGTACTATGCGTTGTGGCTCCAGCAACCCCGGTTGAAATCTGGGTCACGGCAGGTACAAAGTCCTCCAATTACTTTTTTTTAAAAAAATGTTTTTTATTTATTTTAATTTTTATGATTATTTTTTTTAGTGTTGCTGCTGCTTCTGGTGGCATAGTAACAATCCTCCATAGGGGCTTGCAGAGGAGGTGGTGTCTGCATGGGGCTAGTGGTGCAATGGATAACACGTCTGGCTTCGGATCAGCAGATTCTAGGTTCGACTCCTGGCTAGCTCGTTGTAGTTTAACATGTGGTGGTCAACCCGAGACAAAATTGCTGTGTTGGACACGTTCACCTGAAACATCTGGGTTACGCTAATGTCAAGTAGGCGGCCAGGCCACATAAAGCGATGTAACAAAAGTTTGTAATTGGCTTATGTAGCTGGGTTCATGTGATTGAGCTTAGCCCCAGTTTCAATTCCTGGTTCAACCACCAGAGGTCGACAAACCAAATTTAGATCACGATGTATGAGTCGCCAGATCAAGCATAAGTCTTCTTAAATATCTTAATACTGTTAAACCCCCTATCATAGTAAACAAACACATACAGAAGTCAACTGATTATAATCATTTGTTTGATTTTAAATCCTTGAGATAATTTTGATGTTCTCTTTGATGTTATAACTCAGATGTTCTTTTGGAAATCATTGATACAAAGTACATCAAGCCTAGTATATAACCAATTGTTTGATTTTATATCCTTGAGATAATTTTGATGTTCTCTTTGATGTTATAACACAGATGTTCTTTTGCAAATCATTGATAAAAAGTACATCAAGACTAGTAAGTCTGTTATATATTATTCTTACTTTTGTATTATTATTATGCAATGCTTTGGAATAGCTTTTATTCAAAAACTGTGACCTGTGTAAGGTTGTCTCTCTCAGACGAAATAACACATGCTGTAAAACAAAGACAAAGAAGCACGGACCTGTTGAATGCATGAGAGAATTGTATTCACATGAATGTATATACATTTAATTGACATTTAACATATACACATGTATTGCAGAATGCTTGGAGATTAACATGGTGTGATGAAATGTATTGGTTGTGTTCAAGACATATGAAATGTGCTTGTAATTGAATGAATTTACTGAAGAACCTACAAGATATGAAATAGGCTTGTAGTTGAATGTATGTACTGAGAACCTATTTGGGTGAGCAAAAAAGAGGTCAAGTCAGGATGACGCTGACAGTGAAAACTACTGATGTAGAAACAGGTGCTTCCCACTCAGGTCAAAGTCAGGACACTGAATGGGTAATAGAAAAAATAATAGCGAGGAGCGTGTGTCAGAAGAAGTAAACAAAAGGATTATTTTTAGAAAAAGGGAGGTTCTGAAACCAAGGTTATAAAAGCCCCACACACTGACAAACGGGGCTCCTTATTCTCTCGAGATAGGGAGACACGTTCTTTTTCCATCGCAATGATCAGGGACAGGCTGGCAGGAGGAATTCATTTTTTAATCTTCCTCTTTAATTGGGCAAGACTAAAAGAATATTATAATAAGGTAACTAATAGAACCGCTATTGACTTTGCGTGGACAGGAAAAAGGGCTAGTCAGCTGTCCAGGGATTCGTAAGTTCCAAATTATCTTATTATTAATTGGCATCACGGCTCCGTAGGACTTGATCACTCCTTAAGGCTCACTCAAAAGGTAATACTTGTTTTATGATTTATTACTTTTAAACTACTTCTACTTCTTTTCAATTTTTGTTACTCTTATTATTGTTTATTTTATTTTACAAACCCTTACTGTCATATTATCGATTTAACCTTAAGTAATCACTGAAATAAATACCTTGCTTTAATTCTATTCTATCTTTGTCATTCTTATAATGAGAATTTGTCTCAATTTCAACACTCAACCTCTTATAAGTGATTGAACTTCGCCGATACCAATACCACCGGATCGTATCACTATCCCAAAAAAGTCATCTATATCACTTCGGCTTAATACCAAAAACAAATCCATACGGTCCTAACAAGGATTGTTAAATCTACTAGGTCATTAATAAGTGCAAACGATTTTTAAGAGATGGAGCTGCTGTAAAAATGGAGTAGTCATTTTAATTACCCTTTCACTCGGTGTGGTTACTCATCCAGGGGTGATAAGTGAGGGCAGACCGGATTGGCTCCGTAAAACTAAAGGCAGTTAGCACACCTAGGCGAATTCATCTCGACACCGGCTTAACCGGCTGAAGATTGGAAACATATGGGAACATGAGTAAAACAAGGACAGGAGACAGATGATTGGCAGCAAATAGAAAACAAACTGGAATACAGTGCATCAACTGGTCTAATTAGGAAGGCGATGTTTAGGACAATACAGGGGGATGAGGGGAAACACATGCATCCTGTTTGATTAGACCAAATGATCCTCACTGAAATTGATGAAGAAATATTAAAACAAGTTCCAAAAAAATTATGGTCCACAGGACCATTTGATGTAGGCCTTATTAAAGGGGCTTTACCAGTACAAATTAGACCCAAAACAGAATATAGACCAGGGATTCGTCAATATCCATTAAAACCAGATGCACATGAAGAAATCAAACTGGTAATTGAAGCACTAATTATGGCAGGAGTTATAGTGGAGTGCCCAGAATCAACATGTAACACACCCATTTTTCCCGTAAAAAAGGCCCCACCTTCAGTGGGTTGGAGACTTACAGGCAGTAAATACTGCAGTAATACAGAGAGCAGCATGCGTACCAGATCCACACACATTGTTAAATTCATTAAGACCAGACGCTACTGTGTTTACAGTAGTGAACATAAGTAATGCATTCTTTTCTGTACCAATAGAAAAGAACAGTCAATTTTGGTTTGCATTTACATTTGAGGGCAAAAAATATACATTTACTAGATTACCGCAAGGTTACTGTGAAAGTCCAACCATTTATTCACAAGTAATGAGAACAAGCATGTCTAAATTCACTCCCCCAGGAGGGAGCCAAATTTTACTATATGTAGATGATGTTCTCCTGGCATCTCCAGATGGAGAGACATGCAAAAATTCATTGGCCTTACTGCATCATCTCGCAGAAGAGGGACATAAAGTTAACAAAAATAAATTGCAATGGTGTAAAAGGCAAGTCAAATATCTAGGCCATAATTTAAGTGTAGGAGGAAGGACTTAATTAGAAGACAGAAAAGCTATAGTCTTAAAAGCCCCTAAACCACAGACGAAGAAACATATGATGTCATTTTTAGGTCTGACAAATTATTGTAGAGCATGGATTCCAAACGATGCAGAAATTGTTGCACCATTGTCAAAATTAATGTTTGAAGCCAACCTTATGATTGGTCCAGTTGGTCACTAAAAACAGCAAAAGAACATAGAAAGAAGTTTAACATAAGCAAAACGGCCCATTGTTTAATATTGAAATACAAATCAAGTCCCCTAGTGTGTTTGATGATGAGCTTGTGGGCATATTCTGGCGGAAAAGATCCCCAATTCCGAGTAGCATTGTGTTATGGGAACCGTGTTAAACCAGAAATGCCATTGAAAACTTCAAAGAAAGGTGGACAAATTTTAATGGTTAACAACATAACTACTGATGATTGGTTCCTTGTTGTCACAGGAGTTTCAGGACAAAATAACAATTGGTTACTATTGGTGGAACAAGCAGCAAATGTAACGAGAAAAGATTGTGTGGTTTGCATGGGTCCCAGGCCTTTGTTGCGCATAGTTCCGGCACAATTATCACAAGATTGTATGATTCCATTCATGAACGCTACTGTACCAACTGAGAGGTGTAAATCATGGGATCCTATATATCCCGTAACAAAAGCAGATAAACACAAACCAATGTTTTCTACTTTAGTAGCACCGAATAATTTCACTTGTGTAAACATGATTAGTAAAGGCAAAAAATTAGGACCACTGAACGACACACAGTGTAAAGTAACCTTAAAAGTCGGACCAAATTTTATGCCAGAATCACGGAGCAACATCTGGTGGTGGTGCAGAGATGATAGACTGTTTGATAGATTACCTAAAGATATATCTGGATTGTGCGCTATTATCACTTTGATATTGCATGTGTCAGTATACCCTATGCCTGTTCAAGATTTAATGGAAAGGGCACCAATGTTTTTGTCCAATCTAGAACATAGACAAAAAAGAGATTTTTGTCCTGGCAGGGGCAAAATAATCCAACGTACATCGACGCCATAGGTGTTCCTCGTGGGGTTCCTAATCAATACAAATTAGCTGACCAAGTGGCAGGAGGATTTGAGTCCTTCATATGCTGGTGGTGTACGATTAATAAAAATGTTGATAGGATAAACTATATCCACTTCAATGTACAGAGATTAGGAAATTGGACTCAGAGTGGGTTGGAAACTGTGCATGAGCAGCTCAAGGCTACCTCTTTAATGACGTTTAAAAGCATTTCAATTATTTTCAAAGGGGAAAATGGCTTTGACATACAAGACAATTGAGTGACTCTCACTGTTTGAAGAATTGTATTTTATTAAGGATCCCATTTACAATTTTCAATCTTTCCACCAAAAGTCAAAAGTCTCGTCACAATCTAGTTCTATCAATCATTTGCTCATTTTAAAACATTGGACAAAAGTATTTTGACGCGAGTGATAATTCTCAGCATTTGTCCACAGCAGGCTTTTAGCAGATGCAGAGAAAACTAAAATATTGATAAAATAAAAAATGGCAGACCGAATACAAGAATGTAGAATTTTGTCAATCAGTATGATAGTAATTTCCTTTAATATTAAACATTTACTTTTTCATTTCAAGCTTCTTCATCACTGCTGATATCACCAGCACACTTCTATGTCTTCGCCTGATACTGAAAAGAGAATCTTTGGCCACAAACTGAGCATGCAAAAGGTTTCTCACCAGTGTGGGTTCTTGTGTCTTTTTTAATTTCCCCTCTGAGTGAATCTTTTACTACACACTGAGCAGGAAAAAGGTTTCTCAATAGTGTGGGTTCTTGAGTGTATTTCTAAGTTTCAACTTCCAAGAGAATCTTTGACCACAAACTGAGTAGGCAAAATCTTTCCCTTCTGTTTGTATTTTCATGTGTTGTTTCAAATTACTCTGAAAAGCAAATATTTTCTCACAGAGAACATTTCCATCGTTTGTTTTCGGTGTGACATGTCATATCACCTTCACACTGTCCATCATCATCATCAGTGTGAGGAGGGTGTGACATCGTGTCATCACGATCTGACAGTGGAGCTAAGAGGCCGTCTGCTTGTGATCCTCCACAGTGGTCTCCATCACCTTCTGCTGTCATGTGTTGACTTGAGCTTCTGCTTGGAGGCTCCGCCCCTCTGCTCTCCTAACTTTGACTTTCATCTTCAATCTTCAAAGGGACACCAGGAGATGGAAATATGGTGATGTCCTCCTCCACTTGATGTTTGATGTGGGGGTGCTCTTCCGCATCCTCTTTAAAGGGAGTGGGCCTGTCAACACATTTCCAGCTCTATCCTTAATCACCCTAACCTGCTGCACATCCTTCCCATCTCTGTCCCTCTGTCTGGCCAACCTGTAAATATCCTTTTCGCTTTCTTCAGTGTCCAACCTGGCATACGTCATCATATGCCTCTTATTTGGCCTTTGCCACCTCTAACTTTGTTATACGTTGCATCTCAATGTATTCATTTCGCCTCTCCTCGGTCCTCTCAGTGTCCCACATATTTCTTCTTAGCTAACCTCTTTCCTTCTATGATTTCCTGTACTGTGAGGTTCCGCCACCAAGTCTCCTCTCAGAAGGTACACCAAGGACTCTCCTGCCTGTCTCTCTAATCACTTTGGCTGTAGTGGTCCAGTCTTCTGAAAGCTCCTCCTGTCCACAGAGAGCCCGTCTCACATCTTCCCAAAAAGCCGCACGACACTCTTCCTGTCTCAGCTTCCAGCACATGGTTCTCTGCTCTGCCTTTGTCTTCCTAATCTTCCTCCCCACCACCAGAGTCATCTTACACACCACCATCCTATGCAGTCTAGCCCCACTCTTCCCAACCACTACCTTACAGTCGGTAACCTCCTTCAGATTACATTGTCTGCACAAGATGTAATCCACCTGCGTGCTTCTCCATTCGCTCTTGTAGGTCACCCTATGTTCCTGCCTCTTCTGGAAAAAAGTGTTCACTCCAGCCATTTCCATCCTTTTTGCAAAGTCTACCGCCATCTGTCCCTCCAAGTTCCTTTCCTGGATGCCGTACTTACCCCTTATTTCTTCATCACCCCTGTTTCCCTCACCAACATGTCCATTACAATCTGCACCAATCACGACTCTCTCTGTGTGGGATGCTCAGAACTAATTCGTCGAGTTCCATCCTGAATTTCTCTTTGACCTCTAGGTCACATCCTACCTGTGGGGCATAGCCATTAATCACATTATACATAACACCCACAATTTCAAGTTTCAGCCTCATCACTCGATCTGATACTCTTTTCACCTCCAAGACATTCTCAGCTAACTTTTCATTTAAAATAACCCCTACTCAATTTCTCTTCCCATCTACACCATGGTAAAATCGTTTAAACCTGTCTTCGACCCATAGTAGCTGAATTTCCACCGGCGCCCTGCAGGTCAACGGTGCCGGATGTTGTCAACCCGGGACATGACCGATCCGGTATGGGATTCTTTGGATGAACGCTCATATTTGTCAAGCAGAGAGGATCAAACCCAGGTCAACCCAAATCATAGTCAATGTCGAACAACACTTGACCAAATTGGATTAAGAATTAATGTTCCCTGACCGGGAATCGGACCCGGGCCGCAGCGGTGAGAGCGCTGAATCCTAACCACTAGACCACCAGGGACCAATGATTGCAAATCCAGACAACTCCTAACTCCATGTGGGCACAGTGAGAAATTTTACACAGAGCAGACTATGCATTTGTTATGCAAATCATTCGGTATACAAAATTGTAAAATACTTTAGTCCTTGTGTATTGCAAGCATCTTTGACTTGTCTCTGTGACCTGACTTTGTGATTTAGATTTTAAGCAATTAAGGGATAACATATTATTTGATATGTGAACAAATGAGCAGGATTACTTCAGGTTTTGGAAGATGGCAATTTATAAAAATTCACTTCCAGAACAATTTGTCCAATTTTGTCTGAATTTCTATATTTTTTAAATTGTGTCAAGAACATTAGAAGGGACAGTTGTTGCAGTC
Source organism: Phycodurus eques (assembly GCF_024500275.1). NCBI lineage: Eukaryota > Metazoa > Chordata > Actinopteri > Syngnathiformes > Syngnathidae > Phycodurus > Phycodurus eques. Next base: position 36,072 of record NW_026904132.1, on the reverse strand, counting down.
TACCTGTAAGATCTAATGGGATGAAAATGATTCTGCATAATGTTAAATTTCAAAACATAATCATTACTCTATTCTGTCTAATTGTAAATCAATGATGGCTTCAATATTTATTTTATAAGGTAAAAAAATATGATAGTGACTTGCGTGTCGCATTTCATCACCACACGTTGTGAGCTTAAAAGCAGTTGAAATAGTATATTAAATGTTGATTCATATTTTTATGAGTTACAGTAAAATGTTATGATTCACTTGATCAACAGTTTAATGCCTATCAAACCTTTCACAGTTTCACTGTCGTGCTGGCTCAGCATCCTGCAGGTTTTCGTATTTCAGCCTTGCTGCCAGCAGCAGCCAACAGCTTTAGACATCCAACATTTAGGTTTGATATACTTATGTGTAAAAATATAAATACTTTGAAGACCCAAACCCCTGTTGTAAAACAAAAACAGGTTATTGTCCGAAAAGACAAGGGTGGCCCGAATAAACACACAAATGGCCATAGGAATACCTTTGTTGTAGAAATAAAAATAAAAGATGGTTGGCTGGATAACTGCTCAAAACACTTGGTCCTCTCAAAAGAATTCTGACTTCAATGCTTAAATATACTACATTATGACTTATCATTTGTAAATATTAAATTCTGCTTGTTGGTGGGCTGGTCAATAAATAACTCCATGTCCGCTTTTGGCTACCACAGCCACCACAGTTTCCATAGTGTAGTGGTTATCACGTACGCCTCACATGTGAAAAGTCCCCAGTTCGAGACCGGGTGGAAACACCTACTTTGTTGTACTTTCTTACTTGTCAGGGAGCTGATGTACGTGCTTTGCTGGTCACGTAAATCTCAAGTGGAGTGGAAGTTACCATCGTTTGTTGGTGATCATGTGCACCTCACATGTGAAAGGAACTTGCTTCAAAACATAGTCTGAAAAAGGCCTGTTTTTTTTTATCATTATTATTTTAATTCATCTGCCTTGAAAAACAAAAACCTTGAACCTTGAGCTCCTGCGCGGACACCATGAATAGTGCTGCCAGTGAAATGGAATCACAACAGAGAGGCTGTAGACCAAATGTCAAACTCAGGCCACGATGTAATTATATTTGGCCCGCAAGACCATATTAAATGTGTATTAGAGCTGGCCCGCCAGTATATAGCGCCACTAATATTACAAATCCCAGAATGCTTTGCTAGTTGGCCCATCAGTCTAGATCGGCAAGCGCCCCTTCCTTTTCTCTTGCAGTCGTTCGCAACTATGCTACCAGTCTCCTCGAGCAAATTCACACTCCTTTTTTTCCCTCTTCCATCTCCTCAGACAAGGCCTTCAACCCTGTTCCTCTACCTGCACCTGACCATGACACCAAGAGACGGACCTGCTCTCAACCCCAGGAGACGTGGATGAAGACAGAGCCGCAGGATCTGGGGCCGTGGCCGGGATGTCGCCCGCTTGACAAGCAGCTCTCGTGGCACTCTGACCGAGGGCAGCCGGACGGCCAGCGTTCCGGCGGTGACGATGGAGCCGGCCAGCAGTGATGGATGGACAGTCGTTAATGATTTTTTTTTTGTGTGTGTACATATTGTAAAATATTGTGTGTCAGTGTTTGTAATACTGTATAAAAGGATGTGTGTAATCCTGTAAATCCTTTGTGGCCGTAATGTTCTTTTTTCATGTTCATTGTGGTATGTTTTTTCTCATGTTATTTCGTTTTTAATGTGATGGTGTAATCTTTGCATAACACAGAGGAATGCCCTTTTGTGTGGGTTTTATTTTTTTTTATTAACTTTTATCTTCTTTAATCATTTATCATTGTATTTACTTTGTATATACTGTAGCAGTCGAAGAAGAAGAGGTGGAAAGCAGGTTCTTCGGCAGAAAGACAAGAGGAAAGCACAGAGCCAAGAACTGAATGTGGGGACTTTGAATGTTGGGACTATGACAGGAAAATCTCGGGAGTTGGTTGACATGATGATGAGGAGAAAGGTTGATATATTGTGTGTCCAGGACACCAGGTGGAAAGGCAGTAAGGCTAGAAGTTTAGGGGCAGGGTTTAAATGATTTTACCATGGTGTAGATGGGAAGAGAAATGGAGTCGGGGTTATTTTAAAAGAAGTGTTGGCTCAGAATGTCTTTGAGGTGAAAAGAGTATCAGATCGAGTGATAAGGCTCAAACTTGAAATTAAGGGTGATATTTATAATGTAATTAGTGGCTATGCCCCACAGGTAGGATGTGACCTCGAGGTGAAAGAGAAATTCTGGAAGGAGCTAGACGAAGTAGTTCTGAGCGTCCCAGACAGAGAGAGAGTCGTAATTGGTACAGATTGTAATGGACATGTTGGTGAAGGAAATAGGGGTGATGAAGAAGTGATGGGTAAGTACGGCATCCAGGAAAGGAACTTGGAGGGACAGATGGCGGGAGACTTTGCAAAAAGGATGGAAATGGCTGGAGTGAACACTTTTTTCCAGAAGAGGCAGGAACATAGGGTGACCTACAAGAGCGGATGGAGAAGCACGCAGGTGGATTACATCTTGTGCAGACAATGTCATCTGAAGGAGGTTACCGACTGTAAGGTAGTGGTAGGGAAGAGTGGGGCTTGACTGCATAGGATGGTGGTGTGTAAGATGACTCTGGTGGTGGGGAGGAAAATTAGGAAGACAAAGGCAGAGAAGAGAACCATGTGGTGGAAGCTGAGACAGGACGAGTGTTGTGCGACTTTTCGGGAAGAGGTGAGACAGGCTCTCGGTGGACGGGAGGAGCTTCCAGAAGACTGGACCACTGCAGCCAAGGTGATCAGAGAAGCAGGCAGGAGAGTACTTGGTGTATCTTCTGGCAGGAAAGGAGAGAAAGAGACTTAGTGGTGGAACCTCACAGTACAGGAAATCATACAAGGAAAAAGGTTAGCGAAGAAGAAGTGGGACACTGAGAGGACCGAGGAGAGGTGAAAGGAATACATTGAGATGCGACACAGGGCAAAGGTAGAGGTGGCAAAGGCCAAACAAGAGGCATATGATGACATGTATGGCAGGTTTGAGAATAAAGAAGGAGAAAAGGATCTATACAGGCTGGCCAGACAGAGGGATAGAGATGGGAAGGATGTGCAGCAGGTTAGGGTGATTAAGGATAGAGATGGAAATATGTTGACGGGTGCCAGCAGTGTGCTAGCTAGATGGAAAGAATACTTTTGTCTGTCTGTTGTTATTTTGTCTTGAAAGGGTCACTTTTTCTACGAGTAAAATTTAGGAGAAAGCAACAACAAACCTTTTATCTGTCTTGTAATCTGAAGGTTGCTACAGGAATTAGATGGGTTCTTGATCGCCAGAGGTCTTTTGTCGAACCCAAACACACACAAATGATACAGGTAGTGAATTTTTCTCGAAAATTTCCTGAGCTCTACCAGGAGGAATCTACAAGGAAACAAGGCAGGAAAAAGCAAACGAAGGACAAACATTGGTAGGAAGAGGCTGAGCTTGTGATGTGAGGGTGGAATAAGCGTGTATTGACAATACATATAGCTGGGGGTTCCTTTTCTTGTTCATCAAAACACAAATATGCACTAATCTGTACTTTCAGTCGACCACAAGCTGGACTTACTTTGCATGGAACAGAATTTACGCAGGCTGGTCAATTTCCCGGATGTTTGGCCGGTCTGGTCTGCATGGGGAACAGGTGGATTTGGCAGAAAAGGAAGGGGAAAAGTAGAGCAGGAAAAAAAAAATGTTCCCAGGCAGGGCGGCCCGAGCCTGTATGTCGCTATTTGCAAGACGTTCGGAGCGGACGTGCGCTGCCCCCGCTTCCTTCCCGATGTAGTTTGCCCGGGCACCCAAAAGGGTAGCTCGGAGCGCTGGCAGGATGACCTGCGGCGGCGAAGGGTCCGATGTGTCCTCGCCACCTCATGGTGTGAGGTGGGGCTTCCTGCAATAATTTTTCATGCAGCAAACTTCGAAAGCAAAGGCAGCCACTGAAGCTTCAGTCCGGGTGAGCCACTTAATCATTAAGAACAAGAAATCCTTCCAAGATGGAGAGATGGTGAAAGAGGCATTCGTTGAAGCAGCGGACTCGTTGTTCCAAGACTTTAAAAACAAAGCGGAAATACTGTCCTCGATCAGAGCTCTCCAACTATCAAGAATGACAGTCACACAGCGCTGTGAAACCATAGGTGAGGATCTGACCCAGCAACTGGAAGGATATTGCAACCTGCGAGTGCTTCTCACTGAGGCTGGACGAGTCTATGGACGTGAGTGACACAGCGCAGTTGTGCATTTTTATTCGGATGGTGTTTTCTGATATGACCGCAAAAGAGGAGTTGTTAACGGTCCTAACCATGATAGAACACACTCGAGGAGAGGACACATTTCAGTCTTTTAAAAACTTGATGGAGAAAACTCAGCTCCCAGTGTTCAAATTGGTGTCCATCACCACGGATGGAGCACCTGCGAGGGTTGGCCGCTTGGATGGATTTATTGCCAAGTGCAGGGAGGACGACGCTTTTCCAGACTGCCTTAATTACCGCTGCATAATACACCAACAAGCACTATGCGTGAAAATGCTCAACATGAAGGAAATAATGGATTTAGCAACGAAGATCGCCTGTTCCATTCATGCCAGATCTCTTTTCCGTGCACATCTGGATAACACTGACAGTGACTACTCTGAGTTACTGTTGCACCCTAATGTCAGATGGCTCAGTCAAGGTTTTTCTCAGTGAAGCTAAATATGCAGAATATAGCCAATTAGCATTTTTAACTGATCTGACCAACATGCTGAATGAACTGAACCTAGAGCTGCAAGGAAAAGATAAAACTGTGATCAATATGATAAGCTCAATGAATTCTTTCAAACGAAAAATGCGGCATTTCTCCTCAAAGCTCCAGCGCCACAATTTGGCAAACTTCAAAAACCTTGTTTCGGAGTTGGAGACGCAAGGGAAATCATGTGTGCAGCTTGACAGCGTACGCTACACAGAACAGATTGATAATCGTCTGTCAGAGTTTGACAAACGATTTCAAGACTTTGCATTACTCGAGCCAATCGCTACGTTCATGTGCTACCCTTTTCAGGAAGATTCTGAGGTTGTTTCACTCGCATCAAAAATGGCAACACTCTTTGACCTCAATTCTACTGTAGTAGAGGAGGAGATTTTGACATTACAAGCCGATATTGCGCTGAAGTCCAAAACTCATGGACAGTTCTGGTGCTTACTCACAGAGGAGAAGTACCCCAACATGAGGAAACGTGCAACCTGTTTGGCAGCATTATTCGGCTCAACTTATTTATGTGAGTCAGCCTTTTCTCACATGAAGATCATCAAGTCCAAGTACCGTTCCACCATGACTGATGATCATTTGGAAGTGTGCTTGAGGCTAGCTGTCAGCAGCGACTGTCCGGATTATGCATCTCTGGCTGATTACATTCAGTGTAAGTCATCAGAGTAAGGTAAGAACAAAAAAATTGTTGTGTTCAGCAATATGGGTTCCCACAGTTATGCAAGGTACACTACCATATCAGAATCAGAATCATCTTTATTTGCCAACTATGTCCAAAACACACAAGGAATTTGTCTCCGGTAGTTGGAGCCGCTCTAGTATAACAGACAGTCAATTTACAGAACACTCTGGAGACATAAAGACATTGACAAAAAACAATTGTGCAAAAAGATGCAGAGTCCTCTAGCACTTAGAGCAGTTCGAATGACTAATATTGCAATAGTCCGGTGCAATGACCATTGTGCAAAGGGCGCTGAGACTTCAAGGAGTGGATGCGGTTTAAAGTGACGAGTAGTGCGATCATCTGGGACAATGTTGGTTGTGCAAATGTTACAGATACTCCTCAATCAGTGTGCAAATGGAGCAGATGCTACTCTGGCATGAGTGGCCAGTACATGCAAATAGTGCAGCATGGCGAGACAACCACAGTGAGTGCACGAGTAATACATAATTGGCCCCACAGAAATGTGACAACGAACTCAAGTCAAAAATTTGTAATGGAATTATAGGTTAGCTGTTTAAGAAGTTGATTGCAAGAAGGAAGAAGCTGTTGGAATGTCTACTAGTTCTAGTTTGCATTGATCGGTAGCGCCTACCTGAGGGAAGGAGCTGGAAGAGCTGTTGACCGGGGTGTGGAGGGTCCGAGAGGATTTTGCATGCCCTTGTCTTAGTTCTGGCAGCGTGCAAGTCCTCAAGGGTGGGTAGGGGGGTACCGACAATCCTTTCAACAGTTTTGATTGTCCGTTGCAGTCGGAGTTTGTCCTTTTTTGTTGCAGCACCAAACCAGACTGTGATGGAAGAACACAGGACTGATTCGATGACCGCTGTGTAGAACTGTCTCAGCAGCTCCGGTGTAGTACATCCTCTGCTGGGCCTTTTTGAGGACGGAGTTGATGTTGGTCGCCCACTTCAGGTCCTGAGAGATTGTAATTCCCAGGAACTTGAAGGTCTCGACGGTTGACACAAGGCAGCTGGACAACGTGAGGGGCAGCTGTGGCGAAGGATGCCTCCTGAAGTCCACGATCATCTCTACAGTCTTGAGCGTGTTCAGCTCCAGGTTGTGTCGGCCGCACCACAGCTCCAGCCGCTCTGCTTCCTGTCGATATGCAGACTCGTCACCGTCCATGATGAGGCAGATGACAGTGGTGTCATCTGCAAACTTCAGGAGTTTGACAGTCGGGTTCGCTGAGGTGCAGTCGTTCGTGAAGAGAGAGAAGAGCAGCGGAGAGAGGACACAACCTTGGGGCGCCCCAGTGCTGATGCTGCATGTGGATGAGGTGGCCTCCCCCAGCCTGACCTGCTGTGTCCTGCCCCTCAGAAAGCTGTAAATCCACTGGCAGATGGCAGGTGAGACGCTGAGCTGGAGAAGCTTGGATGAAAGGAGTTCAGGGATGATGGTGTTGAACGCTGAGCTGAAGTCCATGAACAGGATCCTCGCGTAGGTCCCTGCACTGTCGAGGTGTTCTAGGATGAAGTGCAGTCCCATGCTGACTGCATCATCCGCAGACCTGTTCGCTTGGTAGGCAAACTGCAGGGGGTCCAGCAGGGGACCTGTGACACTCTTGAGGTGGTCCAGCACGAGACGTTCAAGGGACTTCATGACCACAGATGTCAAAGCGACAGGCCTGTAGTCTTTCAGACCCGGGATTGCAGGTTTCTTGGGGACTGGAATGATGGTGGAGCGTTTGAAACAGGATGGAACTTCGCACATTTCCAGAGATCTATTGAAGATCTGAGTGAAGACTGGAGGGAGCTGGTCCGCGCAGACTTTGAGGCAGGATGGGGACACATGGTCCGGGCCTACCGCTTTGTTAATCTTTTGGTGTTTGAAGATGCGTCTCACATCCTGTTCATGGATGGTTAACGCAGAAGTCAGAGGTGTGATTGTGGTCGTGGGTGCGGCCGGGTGTGTGAGTGGTGTGAAACTGTCCTTTTCAAATCTGCATTAGAAGGTATTCAAGTCGTTGGCTTGTGTGCTATTGTTCTCAGCTTGGGGGGATCGTCGCTTGTAATTCGTCAGCGATTGGAATGCATGCCAGACTGATTTGGAGTCGTTTGCGCTAAACTGATTTTCCAACTTTGCTGCATAGATCCTCTTTGCAATGTTAATTTCTTTAGTCAGCTGGTTTCTAGCTCGATTATACAGGGCCCTGTCCCCGCTCTGATATGCGTCCTCCTTAGCTTGGCGAAGCTGCTTAAGTTTAGCAGTGAACCACGGCTTGTTGTTATTGAATGTGAGAAATGATTTTGTTGGTACACAAACCTCTTCACAGAAACTGATATAGGATGTGACAGTGTCCGAATGTTCATCCAGGCTGCCAGCTGAATTTTCAAAGACACTCCAGTCTGTGCAGTCTAAACAGCTTTGAAGTTCCATCTTTGCTTCATTGGTCCACTTTTTCACTGTTTTCACTGTAGGCTTCGCACATTTAAGTTCTTGCCTGTACGTCGGTATTAAGTGAATTAAGCAGTGATCAGACGAGCCCAGGGAGGCACGAGGTATAGCACGGTATGCGTTTTTTAGAGTAGTGTAGCAGTGGTCTAAAGTATTATTTTCCCTGGTAGGACAGTCGATGTGCTGCTTGTATTTAGGGAGTTTGTGGTTGAGTTTAGCTTTGTTAAAGTCCCCGAGAATAATGAGGGGTGAGTCCGGGTGTTTTTTTTTCAATTTCGTTGACTTGTTCGGCGAGCGTGACAGCGTACGCTACACAGAACAGATCTGTGTAGCGTTGCATTCCTTACACACACAGGACCCTTTTGTGTGTAAAGCAAACGTGATAACCACTACACTATAGATACAGCTGATCAAATATGTCCAAATGGGCCACCAGTACTATTTGGAGCTTCCAGCCAACAACCCGATTGGCGGAGGGGAGTGGGGGCAGGGGGTGTGGGGAACAACTGTTTTTGACGTTGTTTTGGGCGGTAAATCGTGTAGTAATCAATCATTGATTGATTCATTCTTCTTCCGTCACGCTTCTCCTCACTCCTTTGAAGTCTGAAGTGCTCCCTTCAGGCCAAAGGCATACGAAGAAATTCAACCAGCTTGAACGGGGTGATGACGGCAGTTTTGGGCACATCCTCTGAGCGCACAGCCCCGGTTCGAAGCTGGGTGGAAACAGCTAATTTTTCGTTTCTTTCTTCTGTTCAGGACGCAATATAATGTCAATGTTCAATAGATCATGGCGCCTTCCTTGAAAGCTTGTGACTTATCGTTTAATTTAGAAACTAAACTTAAAGGGTAATGTTAAGGACGTAATATAATGTCCATGTTCAATAGATCATGGAACCTTCAATCGTCCTTTCGTGTTCGTTTTCTTTGTCCAAAAAGAGAGGAAAAAATAAGACACCAGAGTGCTGAGTCTCAGGGGGCATTCAATCAACTGTACACCAGAGTGCAGGTTCACTGAATGACACACCTCGTTTATTTGAGCTAACTCCTTTTATACACATCAGAAGGTTTCGTTATGACTGTTCAGCAGAAGGTTTTGATATGACTGGCAGAAGGTATCTCTGGCCTTGGGTGTTATCAGAAATTGGGGAGTCATATTAAAACCATCATTCCTCAGTAATCTAAACTCCTACATTATTTCATGGATAACAAAACTTAATCATGTATCACCCTAGTGTTTTGGAAACGGAACTTAATTGTTAGATAATGGAACATAGCTTCATGAGTAAGAAATAGAACAATCCAACAATCCCCCTGTTTACATAGTGGAACTATGTAACAGACCCTAAGCAGTACTACTCTATGTGGAAGGCTATCAGAGGATATATAAACTACGTAGTCATGAGCTAAGCATTCTTCATAAGGCAGCACTACTCTTGAGAACCTCCCCATATATTGATTTGAGGAGGGAAAAAGACAAGTCCCATAACATGCTAAGAGAAAAGACACTGTATATTCTTAATCAATAATTGATCCATCTGGACACGACGTCCTCTTGTGTGAGCAGAACTTCAGGAGTAGGAGCTTCTTCGGAGGTCATCAACATCTGTGATTCCGGCTGGTTCATATTCTTTTCCACCACTCCCGAGACCATCTTGACACACAGTGTCCTCTCACATGGAATAATACAGCATCCCAAAAGCACTAACAAAGTAACAGCAGTATCAATAGCAATTATGAATGTAATTACAAAGTGTTTCCATTTTCCAAACCATGCCGCAGCCCAATCTTCCAGGGGGTTGGAAACGCCTGTTGAATCTGCCATTTCAGCAGCCAAAGTTTGTAACCCATGTAGGGCTCCCATTACTTTTCCATCCGGGGATGTGTTGTTGGGAATACATTGTGGACCAAACATTGCACAAACACCATTCTTTTCGGCAAGGATCATGTCAAGGGCCATGCGGTTTTTAATTGCCATTAGGGAAGTCGGGGCCAATTGTTCAGCTAAGCCTTCAATGGCATCACTGGTTAAGTTTACTGCTCTTTTCAAATGGTAATACACAAAGTTGATCCTATCCACATTCTTGTTTGGAGTTACTGGGAACAATGCAGAGATGATGGGCATATTTTCAAATCCTGCTGCAATTTGATCAATCAGTTTGTATTCATTTGGAACTCCTCTGTGCACTCCAATGCCATTTATGTATGTGGTTCTGTCCAATTATTGCTGATTTATCTCTTTGACCTCACATTAGTTTATGTTTTTGTACTCGTTCGATCTTTGGCGAAAATTACAGTGGTTGACGCTATATATGAAATCATTGTACATGTTCCTTTCCATTTGTCAGGTAATACAGCTCTTACTACATTAATTTCAGACATATATGCCAAATCACCGAAAGATCTTTTGCTCAACACTGTGATATTTCCCCATGTAATGACATCTATTATATTATGACAAAATGGAAATACCCCCACAAGTTTCAGTTTTGTTCTGGTTAATTATGTCATGCTTTAAACAAGTGTAATTTCCTTCTGCATAATGAGGCCATGAGTGGTACTGTACTTCTAGGTAATTTTGGCCACATATTCTCATACTTGGCGCAACGAGAGCTAAAATTATTATTTATTTTGTATATTTCAATCATGCAATTTAGTGAATCAATATCCATCATTGGTCCTGGAGCTGAATATACAGTAGGGTCGTGCTGCTGCACACATTATACAATCCCCAAAATTGCCAAGTCTGTCATGGTCTGTGTTTTGGTTTGGGTCGCCCAAGTAAAGGTCAAATTTTGCCCCCTCATTGTTTTTCCCCTGTTCACAAGTCACTTAATTTTTCACCTGTTCCCACACGTTGTTCCACGGCTCCAATTAAGTCACATCTAGTCAAACCTGCCCCCAAGCCACCATGTTCAGTACCAGCCATTTTTCCTAGTTCACCTTTCCGAGACATTTTGCACTCTTCCACTCCCGTACCTTCTACTCCCAAACCTCAATGGCGGCAGGCTGAGGAAGCGACTGCAGGCTCCGTTCCTGCACCTCGGCAGCTGCGGCAGGATCCCGTTTCTGCTCCTCGGTAGCTGCGGCAGGCTCCCGTTCCTGCTCCTCGGCAGCTGCGGCAGGCTCCCGTTCCTGCTCCTTGGCAGCTGCGCCAGGCTCCAGTTCCTGCTCCTCGGCAGCTGCGCCAGGCTCCCGCTCCGGCAGCGCTCGTCCAGCGGCCGCCACCTGTCCTTGCTCCGGCGGCGCTCGTCCAGCGGTCGCCACCCATCCTTGCTCCGGCGGTGCTCGTCCAGCGGCCGCCACCCGTCCTTGCTCCGGCGGCGCTCGTCCAGCGGCCGCCACCCGACCCTATTGCCTGGCCCCTGCATTACCATTGGGTTCGACACCGTGGCCGGCCACCTGAATGGCCCTGTAAAGACCCTGGTGCTTGGCGTCCTGGACGACCTCCTGAACCGCTCAGCCAAGCACCTCACCTCGGGTGGCCTGGATGGCCACCAGACTGACCTGAGGGGTGGACTCTGAATTTTATTCTATCCATTATTGCATTATGGTTTTTCTGGCCCTTAATGCCTTTGTCCACCATTTTTTGTGGGGTCCACCTGGATAAAATGGGTGGTTTGCGCTGTCTGACACCATGTATGACTATATGGCAAATTCTGCGCGCATCGGGTCTGTACCATCTGGTCGAAACATAAGTAGATGTATGTTCCTCTATATGAGCTGTTATAGCCTCCACAGTTAATCACTTCGCATAAGTCGAAACCACAAGCATTGTTTGATCCTTTCCTTGTGATTAATTGTAATTTGAAATGGTATTCCACATTTGCTTGGTACCCTTTCTCCTGCTACATGAATTGTTGGTCTACTAAATTTCCCGTTTGCCGAATGCAACTGAAGGCAATAAATGCAACACTTATAAAACAATCAAAGTGGTTTGGCAACACGACATTGTGAACTGTGGAACCAGGTAGTCCCTTTTCCTTCAAGTTGGTAGGCGTGTGAAGTCCTCGCAGTCACGGTGAACGGTCCCGTCCACCTTGGTTCAGACCACTTCCTCTTTATCACTCGAAGCCAAACAGATGCAGGTGGATTATCGCCGTCCAACTGGATGCCTGCAAAGCTGGACAGAACACCTCTTAATTCATCAAAGTAAGACAATCGCGACAAGGAAGAAAGTGACTCAAAGAGGAGCCAGAAACTGGACCAGGAAAAGAAATAAACATGGTATATTTCGAAATGGCTGAGTTTGTGTGTACTATTTACAGATGCTCTGATGGACATGAGCACAATCGGGAGAGCTCTCAACCATGACACATTTGACTGTGCACAGCATTTAGCCAATTTTTGTTTTAACGTTGCATTCATACGTTAAACGACTCCTTTCGTTCACTACTCGTTCAATTACAGCCCATCCAGCCACTAGTTCCCCATTGTTTTTCCTATAACAACAACCATCCGTAAACAACTTTCTCCCTTCCTTCAACAGTTCCGACAATAAATCATGAACGACATGCTTTGTCTTTTCTATCCTTCTCCTCACACAAATGCATTCCTTCAGTTACACCGTCGGCCATGTTAGTATTGACAGGTGTAAACTGAATATGCGCTTGTTCTAACAATGATAATTTTTCATTTTTTGCTTGATTGAAAAGGTAAATAGTCGTGAGTTGATGAAAGCGGTTGTGGAGTGTATGGTGTGTACGTAGAGCTGGTGCATAAGCACCACATGTGAGCATTTTTCGATGCTGCTGCATACCTCTCGCAGTCAGATTTCTCTCTTTCCTTTTTCTGTTTCTTCTCCCCTACATACCTTCGTCCCGTATAGTGTTAACAGTAACTTTGTGAATTGCCACCAATTCCATCCTTCTCCCCCTTCGTCACCTGAATCTCCCAATGCTGATTTTCAATCTACATTCTGTGTACCTTCCTAAAGGCTTCCTGTGAACAAATGTTGCAAATTCGCTCTCATGCTTAAACACTTGTAGCAATAATGTCCAATGTTTTTGTAATGTGCATATCAAACAAGCTAATGATTGATTGAAATAGACTGTGAGGAAACTTTGACTCTTTAGGGTAAAATGGAAAATATGTGATCCAGAATAAAATCGATGTATATTTTGTAATGTAATTTATTATGTAACTATATCACACTGGACAGTTTCTCCTCTATGTATTTGTATTTTCTTTTATTTTGCTTTGTTTTAGTGTTGTCTGCTCCCAGGTCAGCCTTGGAAATTAGAATCTGTTCTCAGTTGTCTGTATAAATAAAGTTCATATTCAAATAAAAATAATATACCTTTCAAAGAGTGATAGTAACGTAAGAACCTTCAAAGATTATGACAGAGCAGTTGGCCATATCAGGAGTCAGGAACGAGCTGACCACATGTAGGCGTTAGAAGAAGCTAAGGTGGGACACAATGAAGAGAAAATGTGGGAAATTAAGAAAATACATGAGGTGAAGAAAAGATTGTGCGACTGGGAAAAAAACAACTCCACGAAATAAAAATTAAAAAAAAGTAACATGGAAAGAATTTCCACAAATGTTTTTCTTTCAGGCTTAAAGGGACACCGTCCTTAATAGTATGGCTTTATAAGTAGTAATTAATTAGTTCAGCTGGCCAAAGCCCGTAAGAGCTGACAAATAGACCACCATATTGATTTATTTTACTTTCACAGCAACATTTTCGACATACAGTTCGCATCCATTTTGCACCATCCACCGGAAGGGACATGATTTGTGTTGACTCCTGCATGGCAGACGTCCAAGAGGGTACGGAGAGTGATAATCCCATACTGCATACCAAAATACTGCAAGATTTCGACCAGAAACAACCCATGGGGTGCACTCATATTGTTCCATGACATGGCTCACTAATTGCTGTTGAGCTCCTGGCAAGGACAATCAAGCACGTGTGTGTACCGAGTTGTGAGGATATTTCCGGTGAGGACTATAAAAAATATTAGTCAACCTCTGTTGTCTGAAAAAGCTGATAGGAGAGGGTGGGGGGATGCAACGTATGTTTTATAAAATATTCGTCGCGGATCTATTATTACCCTTCACTAACTGGCCGTCCTAATTATCTTGGAGTTATGGAATACGTATAAATTGTGCTGTTTCTGTAAGGCAGTGGTGTTGCGGACCACATTGTAGATACGGTTTTCCTCAGAAGGCCATTATGATTGTAAAACCATATCAATGTTGAATCGCCTCATCATATTATTACACATAGAAAACAAATTGATGGATAACTAGTTTTGAAATCAGAAGTCAAGGATAATTGTTTGTTCAACTATTGTTCAAGGAACTGTAAAAGGGGTTTGGAGGCAAAACATGCTTTGAATAGTTCATTACTATTTATTACATATGAATATTATACAAAAATTTTGAACAGATTTTAGCAAGAATCATGGAAGTTGAGACACATGATTTGCTTTCGCGGGCCACATAAAATGATGTGGCGGGCCGGATCTGGCCCTCGGGCCTTGAGTTTGACACATGTGCTGTAAGTGGTATCCATTCATGAACCGTACAGAAAGTGTTTTGTTTTACACAGAGGTAGGTAGTAACGTGCTATATTTACTCCGTTACATTTCCTCAAGTAACATTTTAGATAAACTGTACTTGTCAGAGTACTTTAAATGCATCACACTTTTTACTCGAGTATTTATGTGAAGAAGGTTTGATACTTTTACTCCGTTACAATGATCGACATGCCGTTCGCGACCTTTATTTATGTATTACTGCGTGCGCATGTCTATTTTTAGACTCCATCTTCAACTTACTCATAGGGCGCTGTTGCTCCTATCCAACGTGATCACTAGTGTCATTTGACTCCAATTCACCAATCAGATGATGACTCACATGACCGCACAGTAGCCTTCGCGATCCAATCAAAGTGACAACATTTTTTTTGGGGGGGGGTAAACAGCCGCACAAGTGTGTTTACTTTACAGACTCCAAAAAAAAAACAACAGCTTTGTCATGCAGCTCTTAAATTGTGACTGCTAAAACTTGGACATTTCAGCCCACTTCTAACTTGAGAAAACAACTTGCGGTAAGTTGCAGATCTTTCTATTGTTGTTTTGGTCGTGGATATGGCAACATTAGCCCTCACCCTATGGTGTCGCACACACACACACGATCACTAAGTCTGGTCCGCAAACAGCTTCTTCATGAAGTCATTTAAGTGAATAAAGCAAATGTTGTTTCTGGAGGGCCCAATGCATGTGTGTGTCGACTCCCATATATTATTTTTTGAAATTTTATTTTATCTCCATGCTCTGATTTAACTTTTTTTTTTTTTACTTAAAGTTACTCGAGTATTTTTTTTCATTGAGTACTGTCAAAGGAACGCAGGACAATCTTTAAAGAACTGCAGGCCTCCCTTGCCTCAGTTAAGGTCAGTGTTCATAACACAACAATCAGGAAGATCCATCCATCCATTTTCCGAGCCGCTTCTCCTCACTCGGGTCGCGGGCATGCTGGAGCCTATCCCAGCTATCATCGGGCAGGAGGCGGAGTACACCCTGAACTGGTTGCCAGCCAATCGCAGTGCACATACAAACAAACAACCATTCACACTCACATTCACACCTACGGGCAATTTAGAATTGTCGATTAACCAACCATGCATGTTTTTGGGATGTGGGAGGAAACCAGAGTGACCGGAGAAAACCCACGCAGGCACGGGAAGAACATGCAAACTCCACACAGGCGGGGCCTGGGATTGAACCCCAGTCCTCAGAACTGTGAGGCAGACGCTCTAACCAGTCGTCCACCGTGCCACCACAATCAGGAATAGACTGAGCAAAAACGGCTGCAGCAGGATAACGATCCGAGACACACCACCCAATCAACTTCTGAATGGCATAAAACGACAAAATGAAGGTTTTTGAGTGGCCTTGTCAAAGTCCAGATTTGAATCAGATTGAAATGCAGTGGCATGACCTTAGAAAATGGTGTTCATGGTTGAAAACCCTTCATTTTTGCTGAATTCAAACAATTCTGCAAGGAAGACTGGGCCAAAATATCTCCACAGTGATGTGAAAGACTTATTGCCAGTCAAAGAAAATCGTTCGACAGTCTAGATATTTGACCACAAGTAACGTTACAAAACTCAAATTGTGTTCTTATTTGTGGACAGTGGGGCACCTGGTGAGGACATACAACAACTAAGCAATAGGACAAGAGAGGACAGAAAAGGTCTGGACAGGATGTGGGAAATGCGCAAGGCGGTGTTACTGATGAGGGGTGCGGTGGGATGCTTTGGTAGTGTCTAAACACTATTGGTTGTTATGTTCGCCGAACACGTGTAAGGTCCCTCTTTGGCAACGAGGCTGATGGGATTTTTTGTTTTCCCACAAAGAAGAGCCCAAAGAAAAGCCAAAGACCAAATGAACTCAACACCCATCAGGGAATTAAACACCGGTCTTCCGCATGACAGGCAGAGATACTGTCCACTATACTAACGAGGAGTCTTTTGCCCACCAGTCACTGAGTGTCGAGCACACCTCAATGAACCTGAACGCCAATGACAGCTCGCGATGCGGTTTCCTGGTCCTGCTAACAGATAGCATGAGAGGAACAGTTTCAGTCGTTGTTTTGTTTGCCAAACGCGTCTTGTCCCTGTTTGGAAACGAGGCTGATGGGCTTTTTTGTTTTCCCGCAAAGAAGAGCCCCACAAAAACCTAAAGACCACATGAACTCAACTCTCCATCGGGGAATCAAATCCCGGTCTTCTGCGTGACAAGCGGAGATACTGTCCACTATAATAACAAGGAGTCCTTTACCTTACCTTCACCACGTGTCAAGCACACGTCAATGCACCTGAACGCATTGGTAATGCCAGCTTGCGAGGCAGTTGGCTGGTTCTGCTGACAGATAGCATGAGCGTAACAGTTTCAGTCATTATGTTCGCCGAACACGCGTAAGGTCCCTCTTTGGAAACGAGGCTGTTTGGCTTTTTTGTTTTCCCGCAAAGAAGAGCCCCACTAAAAGCTAAAGACCACATGAAACCAACTACCCGTCGGGGAATCGAACCCCGGTTTTCCGCTTGACAGGCGGAGATACTGTCCACTATACTAACGAGGAGTCTGTTGCCCAACAGTCACTGAGCATCAAGCACACCTCCATGCACCTGAACGCATGGGTAATGCCAGCTCGCGAGGCAGTTGGCTGGTTCTGCTGACAGATAGCATGAGCGTAACAATTTCAGTCGTGCAGTGGTTCTGTTCGCCGAACACACGTATGGTCCCTCTTTGGAAACGAGGCCGATGGACTTTTTTATTTTCCCGCAAAGAGAGTCCCACCAAAAGCGAAAGACCACATGAAGTCAACTCCCCTTCGTGTTATCAAACCCCAGTCTTCCACATGACAGGCGGAGATACTCTCCACTATACTAATGGGGAGTCTTTTGCCCACTTCATTTCACCGGAATGCATAAGCAATGCCAGCTAGCGACGACATTTACAGTTTAAGCAATTCAGTGACACATATTATTTGACGTGAACAAATGAGCGGGATTACTTTGACAAAATTTTCAATTAATGTATAAATAAAAACAATGCGGGGTTAGGTGTCTTTCTCGTAGCAAAAGAGATTATTTAAAAGAAGAGAAAATGTGGGAAATTAAGAAAATACATGAGATGAAGAAAAGATTGTGCTTCTGGGAAAAAAACAACTCCACAAACTTTAAAAAAAAAAAATCATGGAAGGAATTTCCACATAAATGATTTTCTTTCAGCCTTAAAGGGACACTGTCCTTAAAATTATGGCTTCATAGGAAGTAATTAATTAGTTCAGCTGGCCAAAGCCCGTAAGAGCATACAAATAGACCACCATATTGATTTATTTTACTTTTACAGCAACATTTTTGACATACAGTTCGGATACATTTTGCACCATCCACCGGAAGGGACATGATTTGTGTTGACTCCTGCCTGGCAGACGAGAAGTTTATTCAACATCCAAGAGGTATGGAGAGTGATAATGCCATACTGCATACCAAAATACTGCAAGATTTCGACCAGAAACAACGCATGGGGTGCCCAAATATTGTTCCATGAAAGGAGTACCGTACTTAGGGAAGTCATGGCTCACTAATTGCTGTTGAGCTCCTGGCAAGGATAATCAAGCCCATGTGTGTACCGAGTCGTGAGGATATTACCGGTGAGACTATAAAAAAACATTAGTCAACCTCTGTTGTCTGAAGCTAGCAGGTAGGAGAGGGTGGGGGATGCAACGTCCATCCATCCATCCATTTTCTGAGCCGCTTCTCCTCCCTAGGGTTGCGGGCGTGCTGGAGCCTATCCCAGCTGTCATCGGGCAGGAGGCGGGGTACACCCTGAACTGGTTGCCAGCCAATCGCAGAGCACATATAAACAAACAACCATCCGCACTCACATTCACACCTACGGGCAATTTAGAGTCTCCAATTAATGCATGTTTTAGGGATGTGGGAGTAAACCGGAGTGCCCGGAGAAAACTGTTAAAAAACAAAACCTCACCTCAAAACCCGTTTCAAATTATCCATATGGACTTTGTTGAATTAAACCAAAGTGAGGAAAAAATATTGTTTGGTCATCATAGACACCTTTTGAAAATTGATAGAAATCTTCAAACCAAATATCCAGACGCATTGACAGTGGAAAAAGCACTTTGTAAGGATATCATTCCAAGATATGATATTCCTGAAAAAATATACAGTGATAACGGTACCCATTTTGTTAACCAAATTGTGAAAAAGATAGGAGTAATGTTTCACATATAACGAATCATTGTGCTTACCATCCTCAAACTGCTGGATTAGTGGAAAGGATGAATGGAAAAATAAAATAAAAAACACACTAAAAAAGTGCATTGAAGAAACAGAAAGGCTGTGGACACAGTGTTTGGAATTAGTAAAGCAGTATATAAAAATAAGTATTTCAGGACTAACAGCCTATGAAACATTGTTTGGAAGGCTTTATAAACTACCTCAATTTAAGAAGCAATGGGAAACAAATGATGAAGCTAATTTAGCAGACTACATGCAGAAAATGTTAGCAAAACAATGACTAAATTAAGGCCCATTTCAAGTATTGTTGACAACCCCCATAGCTGTAAAGATAGCAGAGAGGTCAACTTGGATTCATTTGACACATTGTAAAAAGGTAATTTTGGTTGAAAACTCCGACAAGGGAGGTGAGCAAAAGTCTGACAATAGGGTGGTCTCAGACGTTTAGAATCTGGGAAGACCTGAAAGTCAGTGAAGATTTTTATAAGACACCAAACTAAGGTAGAGGAGATATTTTAACCAGAATGACCCCTAAGTCTTTAAAATCAGCTATGGGGTGTTGGATGTCAATGCTATCTGTTTATTTGATTTTTATGTTAGTATAGTATTTGTGGGAATCACCCAAGGTTAAACGAGCGGACCATAAAGTAACCACTAAACCCTTACTCTTACATAGGGTTAGACATAGTAGCGGACAGTCAGGAACACCAATTCCTGTCATTCCCTGGATAGTCTCATGGGCATATAATAATTCAATTAGGGTAACAATAGCACCAAACACAACAACTAAATTGAGGCTCCAAATTACTAACTTTAAGGGATTTGCAAACACCAAACAGATAACTGGAAAAGGTTATGAGACGTATTGGTGGTACCTTACAGGACATGCATTAGATTTGAGTTGGAATTCTCTAATTACGACCCAAGAGGGTGACTATTGGTCCATAGGATCAAAGTCACGAGGCTAAGTACTTTCATAAAAAGATAACACTTGGAAAACAAGGATCAATGTTAAATATGAAAGTGACCATGGGAAGTGACCCTCTTAGACCGCCTAACGCAGCTGTTTTCAATACATCCTTTTGGGGCTTTCTCTTGTGGGCATGTTCTACGAGAACAGACCCCTATTTCCCAATAATAATTTGCGAAAATAAAACTATGACTCTATTAGAGAACCCCCAAGTGAGTCAGTACACCAACCAAGCAAGGGTGGTAGTAAAACGAATATCACAAAGTGATTTTGATTGGGAAATTCAGTCCATTACAGGAGTTTCAGGACAGAATAATAATTGGTTGCTTATGGTAGAACAAGCTGCTAATGTGACCTACAAGGACTGTGTAGTGTGCATGGGCCCTAGACCATTATTACAGATAATACCAGCCATCATTCCGCCAAATTGTGTCATTGATGTTATGAATAATACTTATCCTAGGAATTACATATATGAGTTGGGACAGCGTGTTTCCTGTGACTACAGTTGATAAGCACGAACTTGTTTTCCAAAAAGGTCTGGGAGTAAACAAGGGTGTTTATTGCAGTATAGTATCAAGTGGAAATCAGATAAGGGTGTAGGATTTTATTGCAGGAAAGCCCCCACCAGGCTACATGTGAAGACCATGAAGGACAGATGTCGGAGAGGAAGTGGCTGCAAGGAGCCACTGTGCAAGACCGCGCCTGGAGCAAGCTGCAAATTGTCATCATTCTACAGGACAATGAGGACGTCAGATGGGAACATGGACAAATCAGATGACGGCGATTCCATACAAGAACAGATAGCTTTGTTCAGTCTGCGCTGTCTTTGATGAGGCAAGGATAAGCGTAGCTGCGGACCCAGAACTCTGTAAAATGTATAGACTCCTATGTTAGGTATAAATTGGTTGAATTTTAACGCGTCGTTAAAATTGTAGCTCTTTCAGGAAAAAGAACACTCACGGAACCTCGAGAGTAATAGGTGATGATAAAATTCAGGTTCCTACAGTATCAATAGTGATAGAAATTAACTTCAATCCGTAGCCAAGAGGTAACATCTGGTGGTGGTGTGGAGATGCTATGCTATTTGATGAATTGCAAAAGAATGTAACAGGTCTCCGTGCTCTAGTGAACTTGTTGTTACCGGTATCAGCACATCCTATGTCTGTATAAGAGTTAACAGCTAGGTTATCTACTGTCATGCCAGAACGTTGGCGACATCAGAGAAAAGAGTAGCAGATTGGCAGGACCAAAATGGTCCAACATACATTGACGCCGTTGCTGTTCCCCATGGTGTTTCAAGTGAGTACAAATTCGAGAATCAAATAGCTGCAGGATTTGAGTCCTCGATCTGTTGGTGGTGCACAACCAACAAAAACGTAGACTGAATCAACTACATCCATTACAATGTAAAAAAACAAAACAATTGGACACAGAGTGGGTTTGAAGCTGCACATGAACAGCTATCAGTCACATCACTTATGGCATTCCAAAACTGTTGACATGTTGTTGGTTGAGAGAGGAGGAGTATGTGGTATGTTCAGGAGGACAATACCGCACATTAACACAGCTACGGATGGCAGTCTCACCAAGGCCATAGAGGGACTCCGATCCCTTAATGGTAAAATTGTGTTGACACCTCCGTGTGGAACTCCTGGATGAATGCCTTTGGAAAATACAAAGCCGTGGTGTCCTAAATTTTGGTAACAATCGCTGTTTTTACAGGAATTTAGACCTTGTGTGGATGTTGTTGTATTCCTTGTCTGTGTTCTCTCATTAATAGATTGATAACAACATCAATCTCACCCATGGAGACCCCGGATGGCTCAAATGTATCCTTTACTTGGCCCTGACTCTGAAGGTAGTGACAGTGATGATGATAATGACGTGCATTATGACCTGCCTGATTTATTTTCAGATCCAGGTGGCTATGAATAAAGATTAACATTGCCTCTGAGAGTAAATGTATGTGTTTTCATAAAAATCATCTGACAGTAAAAAAAAAATCTTACTGAAGTTACTGTTGTATGGTGATATGAGAATTTGAGCAAATATGTGATAAACAGGAGGGAAATATTAGAATAAAAGTACATTGTTATCCCATATTTACTCTTATAGTATTTTCAAAGCATGCATTTAGCAGTATGTTGATTGTATCATAAAAGTTGATGTCCGTGAAGAGGACTGGGCCCTCATCACAAAGATAGCGGCTTTGCGGTCAGAAGTCAAAGGTTGAAGCAATCAACCCTGAGGAAGAACACATATCCACAAAGAGTCATATATGTGATTGTTTACGATGCTGCTATGTGCTCCCCCAACTTTATAGCAGCAACAGCTCTGTAACTAGGAACTGCCCAAAAGGAAATAAAAAGAGAGGGGACGGACAGAGTGAACTCAGAGCGGTATAGAGACTGTAACTAAACACTGTCACGTACGTGGTTAGGGCGAGGGCGAGTAACACAAGGTAAGAACATGGTGGACCCAATTGCAGGGAAGCAGGGAGGCAAGGCAGGAGTGCGGGAGTCTCAAAATAATATTTAATCTTAGAAAAGGGAAAACTGAACAAAGTCCCACAACAGATACCAATCAAATCAAAGTAACAAAGAAACACTCGAATATCTAAAACTGGAAACAAACTATGACCTGTGAGTAAGACGTGGAATAGAAAGGGAAAATGACACCTGACAATGACATACCACAATGATAAAGACAACTGACGACTATGACATGGCAAAGACATGTGACAACGACAATGAACCGACAAGAACTGAAAGAAACCAGGGAACTAAATACAAACAGATAGACGAGACCAGATAGACGAGACAACGAGGAACACCTCGACAAGACACGAGTGGCTGGAGAGAGCTGATTGGTCGACACAAAGCAGACGAGAACAGGTGGACACAACAACTTAATGAGCACACG
Source organism: Phycodurus eques (assembly GCF_024500275.1). NCBI lineage: Eukaryota > Metazoa > Chordata > Actinopteri > Syngnathiformes > Syngnathidae > Phycodurus > Phycodurus eques. Next base: position 13,527 of record NW_026904132.1, on the reverse strand, counting down.
ACAAACATGGAACACAGGAAAACATGGAACAAAACTAAACACAACCCAAACCAAAATACAGACCATGACAAACACACTCTCGTCAGTTTCTCCTTGCAAGTCTGAAAACTGAACTGCCTCGGTGTCTGTCTTGTTTTTTTTACAATTGTTTTAGGTGTCTTGAACCTGACAAAAACCCACGCAGGCATGGGGAGAACATGCAAACTCCACACAGGCGGGCCAGGGGATTGAACCCGGGTCCTCAGAACTGTGAGGCTGACGCTCTAACCGTATGTTTTATAAAATATTCGTCACGGATCTATTATTATACTTCGCTAACTGGCCGTGCTAATTATCTTGGAGTCATGGAAAATGTATATATTGTGCTGTTTCCGTAAGGCAGTGGTGTCAAACTAGATACGGTTTTCCTCAGGGCCATTATGATTGTAAAACCATATCAATGTTTAATCGCCTTATCATATTATTACACATAGACAAGAAATTGATGGGTAACTCAATTACTTGAGTATGTATGTGAAGAAGGATCGATACTTTTACTCCGTTACAATGATCGACATGCCGTTCGCTACCTTTATTTATCCATTCCTGCGTGTGCGTGTCTATTTTTAGAGTCCATCTTCAACTTCCTCATAGGGCGTTTTTGCTCCTATCCAACGTGATCACGAGTGTCATTTGACTCCAATTCACCAATCAGATGATGACTCAAGGCAGTCACATGACCGCACAGTAGCCTTCGTGATCCAATCAAAATGACTAATTTTTTGGGGCGTGGGGAGGAAACAGCCCCGCAAGTATGTTTACTTTACAGACTCCAAAAAAAACAACAGCTTTGTCATGCAGCTCTTAAATTGTGACCGCTAAAACTGGGATATTTCAGCCCACTTCTAACTTGAGAAAACAACTCTCGGTAAGTTGCAGCTGTTTCTATTGCTGTTTTGGTAGTGGATATGGAAACATGAGCCTTCGCCCTATGGTGTCGCACACCCACAAAGAAGAGTCCCACGAAAAGCGAAAGACCACCTGATGTCAACTCCCCTTCGTGGAATCAAACCCCAGTCTTCCACATGACAGGCGGAGATACTCTCCACTATACTAATGAGGAGTCTTTTGCCCACTTCATTTCACGGGAATGCATCAGCAATGCCAGCTAGCGACTTGTCTCTGTGGCCTGACTGTTATTTACACTTTAAGCAATTCAGGGATACATATTATTTGATATGTGATCAAATGAGCGGTATTACTTTGCCAAAAGAAAGTGTAAACTCTCCAAGTGTGTGTGTGTGTAATATATTGCATTTTCTTACATGGATTGCCTTTGTGTAATACGAACATAACTCTTGTTATGGTTGTTATTGTTTTGCTCTGACAAGCAGCAGCATCAGGGGTTGAGGTCACAAGCAGAGGGGTTATTGAGGGACTAGGTGACCCCATGGTGGCAGTGAAGAGGTGGTGCTGGTCTTGGAGAACAAGGAGGAGGAGGAAGATATGGTGGTCTCATTGGGTGAGAAGGAAGAGAATGAAACAGGAAGAACAAAAAATTTGTTCTTCGGTTGTGTTCACCCGGGGCCTCTTCATCTCAATTCTTGTCCGAGTCCGTCCCTGGATGGATCGCAAACAAACCAATCGGGTCTCGGAAGATGCCAACTTAAAAATTCACTTCCAGAACAATTTGTCCAATTTTGTCTGAATTTCTATATATTTAAAATTATGTCAAGAACATTAGAAGGGACAGTTTTTGCAGTCTACCTGTATTATCTAATGGGATGAAAATGATTCTGCATAATGTTAAATTGCAAAACATAATCACTACTCTATTCTGTCTAATTGTTCATAAATTATGGCTTCAATATTTCCATCCATCCATTTTCTGAGCCGCTTCTCCTCACTTGGGTCGCGGGCGTGCTGGAGCCTATCCCAGCTGTCATCGGGCAGGAGGCGGGGTACACCCTTGAACTGGTTGCCAGCCAATCGCAGGGCACATAGAAACAAACAACCATTCGCACTCACAGTCATGCCTCGGGGCAATTGAGAGTCTCCAATTAATGCATGTTTTGGGATGTGGGAGGAAACCGGAGTGCCCGGAAAAAACCCACGCAGGTATGGGGAGAACATGCAAACTCCACACAGGCGGGGCCAGGGATTGAACCCGGGTCCTCAGAACTGTGAGGCTGACGCTCTAACCAGTCGGCCACCGTGCTTCAATATTTAATTCATAAAATAAAAAAAATATGATCAACTGCAGAGTGACGCGAGGGTCGCATTTCATCACCACACAAGATGTGAGCATAAAAGTGGTTGAAATGGTAATATGTATTAAATGTTGATTCCAGTAAATTGAGATGATTCACTTGATCGACAGTTTAATGCCTATCATGCCTTTCACATTCTTTCACTGTTGTGCTGCCGAAGGATCCTGCAGGTTTTGTCCTCAGCCTTGCTGCCAACAGCTTCAGAAAGACAAGTTCCGTTCCAGGTTCCACCAAACTTGTATAGTGGTTAGTACTCTGCGTTGTGGTCGCAGCAACCCTTTTTCAAGTCTGGGTCAACGCAGGAATGAAGCGCTGCAATTGGCTATTTTAGTGCTGCAGTTTGAAGTTTGTGGGAGACAGTGAAAATCATCCACAGGGGCTTGCAGAGGGCCCAGTCCCTTCGTGGGGCGGGTGGCGCAAAGGGTAATGTGTCTGACTTCGGATCATAAGATTCTATGTTGAACTCCTGGCGAGCTCGTGCACAGTTTTGTTGAACTTGTTTTTATTAACTTTATTCATTTACGTCTTTTCACATTTTATTGTTGACCTGCCCAATTTTATTATTTCCAATATATCAAACTCATTTGGCTTTCACATTAACCTTAAATATAAATACACAAAATGAGAAAAGATATACCAAACCATGTGTTTGTCTTCTTCTGTCTTGCTGACATCACTGAAGATCTTCGTACTGAGCGGCAGGAGCCAGAGCCCCCTCACATTAGAGAGGAAGTGGAGGACGAAGAGGTCCACCACATCAAAGAGGAAAGAGCCCATTTTGATTAAAAAAGAGGAGGAAGAAGTGTGTGTCGAAGAGGAAGAGGAGGAGGATATCACCAAGGTTCCATCGACCGGTGTCCCTTTGAAGAGTGAAGATGAAGGTCAGTGAGGAGAGCAGAGGGGCGGAGCCTCGAAGCAGCAGCTCAAGTCAACGCATGACAACAGAAGGTGATGGAGACCACTGTGGAGGATCACAAGCAGACGGCCTCTTCGCTCCACTGTCAGATCGTGTTGCATATACGGGTTCAATACAAATTGTATTAATTTAGGAGAAAAGTCCATGATGATACATTCGATCAAGATGGCGCATACCAGTGTGGTCGCCTCGGTAACGCGCTCTCTAGTATTGTTTTTATTTTTGTGTTTTTCGTTCGTCTTTGGAGACCTTACACGACTCACTTACACAAGGGGAGACTTGCTAACCATCAAGGAGGCTACTACGGACTTTCTGTCACCCCCGAGTTACTTACCGGAGCGGCGTCCGCGGTTTTCGGCGCATGGAGACGGAAACGGCGCCACAGAGGGAAGCGAGCCGGCATCCAAGTGAAACTCCGCAAGAGAGGACACAGATTGGCGTTCCCGTCGATCCACCTCGCGAATGTACGCTCCCTACCCAACAAAATGGATGAGCTTCATCTTCTGTTAAAGACCAGTAAAGACTTCGGCCGTACCGCCACCATGTGCTTCACGGAGACCTGGCTTTGCGACGCTGTACCCGATGGCGCCGTCATGCTTCCCGGCTTCCATATTCATCGAGCGGACCGCGACATGGAATCATCGGGGAAAACAAAGGGCGGCGGGATATGCTTCTATATCAACGAGAAATGGTGTACGGATGTCACGGAGCTCAGCACACACTGCAGCCCGCATTTGGAGTCGCTGTTTTTGAACTGTAAGCCATTCTACTCGCCGCGTGAGTTCGCATCATTCATTCTCGCTGGCGCCTATATTCCGCCTCAAGCTAACACGAACACTGCACTGCTAACGCTCACCGAACAAGTCAACGAAAATTGAAAAAAAACCCACCCGGACTCACCCCTCATTATTCTCGGGGACTTTAACAAAGCTAAACTCAACCACGAACTCCCTAAATACAAGCAGCACATCGACTGTCCTTCCAGGGAAAATAACATTTTAGACCACTGCTACACTACGCTAAAAAACGCATACCGTGCTATACCTCGTGCCGCCCTGGGCTCATCTGATCACTGCTTAATTCACTTAATACCGACGTACAGGCAAGAACTTAAATGCGTGAAGCCTCCAGTGAAAACAAGTGAAAAAGTTGAAGCAAAGATGGAACTTCAAAGCTGCTTCGACTGCACAGACTGGAGTGTCTTTGAAAATTCAGCTGGCAGCCTGGATGAATTTCCGGACACTGTTACATCCTATATCAGTTTCTGTGAAGATGTGTGTGTAGCAACAAAATCATTTCGCACATTCAACAACAACAAGCCGTGTTTCACTGCTAAACTTAAGCAGCTTCGCCAAGCTCAGGAGGACGCATATCAGAGCGGGGACAGGGCCCTGTATAATCGAGCTAGAAACCAGCTGACTAAAGAAATTAACATTGCAAAGAGGAAATATGCAGCAAAGTTGGAAAAACAATTTAGCGCTAACGACTCTAAATCAGTTTGGCATCCATTCCAATCGCTGACTAACTACAAGCGACGATCCCCCCAAGCTGAGAACAATAGCACACTAGCCAACGACTTGAATACCTTCTACTGCAGATTTGAAAAGGACAGTTTCACAGCTTTCTGACGGGCAGGACACAGCAGGTGAGGCTGGGGGAGGCCACCTCATCCACACGCAGCATCAGCACTGGGGCGCCCTAAGGTTGTGTCCTCTCTCCGCTGCTCTTCTCTCTCTACACGAACGAATGCACCTCAGCGCACTTGACTGTCAAACTCCTGAAGTTTGCAGATGACACCACTTTCATCGGCCTCATCAAGGATGGTGATGTCAGAATCAGAATCAGAATCAGAATCATCTTTATTTGCCAAGTATGTCCAAAACACACAAGGAATTTGTCTCCGGTAGTTGGAGCCGCTCTAGTACAACAAACAGTCAATTTACAGAACACTTTGGGGACATAAAGACATTGACAAAAAACAATTGTGCAAAAAGATGCAGAGTCCTCTAGCACTTAGAGCAGTTCGAACGACTAATATTGCAATAGTCCGGTGCAATGACCATTGTGCAAAGGGCGCTGAGACTTCAAGGAGTGTATGCGGTTTAAAGTGACGAGTAGTGCGATCATCTGGGACAATGTCGGTTGTGCAAATGTTACAGATACTCCTCAATCAGTGTGCAAATGGAGCAGATGCTACTCTGGCATGAGTGGCCAGTATATGCAAATAGTGCAGCATGGCGAGACAACTACAGTAAGTGCACAAGTAATACATAATTGGCCCCACAGAAATGTGACAACGAACTCAAGTCAAAAAATTGCCAGCTTGTTGTAATGGAATTATAGGTTAGGTGTTTAAGAAGTTGATCGCAAGAGGGAAGAAGCTGTTGGAATGTCTACTAGTTCTAGTTTGCGTTGATCGGTAGCGCCTACTTGAGGGAAGGAGCTGGAAGAGCTGGTGACCGGGGTGCAGACGGTCCGAGAGGATTTTGCACGCCCTTGTCTTAGTTCTGGCAGCGTGCAAGTCCTCAATGGTGGGTAGGGGGGTACCGACAATCCTTTCAGCAGTTTTGATTGTCCGTTGCAGTCGGAGTTTGTCCTTTTTTGTAGCAGCACCAAACCAGACTGTGATGGAAGAACACAGGACCGATTCGATGACCGCTGTGTAGAACTGTCTCAGCAGCTCCGGTGGCAGGCCGTGCTTTCTCAGAAGCCGCAGGAAGTACATCCTCTGCTGGGCCTTTTTGAGGACGGAGTTGATGTTGTTCGCCCACTTCAGGTCCTGAGAGATTGTAATTCCCAGGAACTTGAAGGTCTCGACGGTTGAAACAAGGCAGCTGGACAACGTGAGGGGCAGCTGTGGCGAAGGATGCCTCCTGAAGTCCACGATCATCTCTACCGTCTTGAGCGTGTTCAGCTCCAGGTTGTGTCGGCCGCACCACAGCTCCAGCCGCTCCGCTTCCTGTCGATATGCAGACTCGTCACCGTCCTTGATGAGGCCGATGACAGTGGTGTCATCTGCAAACTTCAGGAGCTTGACAGTCGGGTTCGCTGAGGTGCAGTCGTTCGTGTAGAGAGAGAAGAGCAGCGGAGAGAGGACACAACCTTGGGGCCCCCCAGTGCTGATGCTGCGTGTGGATGAGGTGGCCTCCCCCAGCCTGACCTGCTGTGTCCTGCCCGTCAGAAAGCTGTAAATCCACTGGCAGATGGCAGGTGAGACGCTGAGCTGGAGAAGCTTGGTTGAAAGGAGTTCAGGGATGATGGTGTTGAACGCTGAGCTGAAGTCCACGAAAAGGATCCTCGCGTAGGTCCCTGCACTGTCGAGGTGTTCTAGGATGAAGTGCAGTCCCATGTTGACTGCATCATCCGCAGACCTGTTCGCTTGGTAGGCAAACTGCAGGGGGTCCAGCAGGGGACCTGTGACACTCTTGAGGTGGTCCAGCACGAGACGTTCAAAGGACTTCATGACCACAGACGTCAAAGCGACAGGCCTGTAGTCATTCAGACTAGAGATTGCAGGTTTCTTGGGGACTGGAATGATGGTGGAGCGTTTGAAGCAGGATGGAACTTCGCACATTTCCAAAGATCTGTTAAAGATCTGAGTGAAGACTGGAGCGAGCTGGTCCGCGCAGACTTTGAGGCAGGATGGGGACACATGGTCCGGTCCTGTTGCTTTGTTAATCTTCTGTTGTTTGAAGATGCGTCTCACATCCTGTTCATGGATGGTTAACGCAGAAGTCAGAGGTGTGGTTGTGGTCGCGGGTGCGGCCGGGTGGGTGTGTGGAGTGAAACTGTCCTTTTCAAATCTGCAATAGAAGGTATTCAAGTCGTTGGCTAGTGTGCTATTGTTCTCAGCTTGGGGGGATCGTCGCTTGTAATTAGTCAGCGATTGGAATGCACGCCAGACTGATTTCGAGTCGTTCGCGCTAAACTGTTTTTCCAACTTTGCTGCATAGATCCTCTTTGCAATGTTAATTTCTTTAGTAAGCTGGTTTCTAGCTCGATTATACAGGGCCCTGTCCCCGCTCTGATATGCATCTTCCTTAGCTTGGCGAAGCTGCTTAAGTTTAGCAGTGAACCACGGCTTGTTGTTGTTGAATGTCCGTAATGATTTTGTTGGTACACAAACCTCTTCACAGAAACTGATATAGGATGTGACAGTGTCCGTATATTCATCCAGGCTGCCAGCTGAATTTTCAAAGACACTCCAGTCTGTGCAGTCTAAACAGCTTTGAAGTTCCATCTTTGCTTCATTGGTCCACTTTTTGACTGTTTTCACTGTAGGCTTCGCACATTTAAGTTCTTGCTTGTACGTCGGTATTAAGTGAATTAAGCAGTGATCAGACGAGCCCAGGGCTGCACGAGGTATAGCACGGTATGCGTTTTTTACCGTAGTGTAGCAGTGGTCTAAAGTATTATTTTCCCTGGTAGGACAGTCGATGTGCTGCTTGTATTTAGGGAGTTCGTGGTTGAGTTTAGCTTTGTTAAAGTCCCCGAGAATAATGAGGGGTGAGTCAGGGTGTTTTTTTTCAATTTCGTTGACTTGTTCGGCGAGCGTTAGCAATGCGGCGCTCGTGTTAGCTTGCGGTGTGATATAGACTCCAGCCAGTATAAACGATGCAAACTCACGTGGCGCGTAAAATGGTTTACAGTTCAGAAACAGCGACTCCAAATGCGGGCTGCAGTGTGTGCTGAGCACCGTGACGTCCGTACACCATTTTTCGTTTATATGGAGGCATATGCCGCCGCCCTTCGTTTTTCCCGATGATTCCATGTCGCGGTCCGCTCGATGAATGTTGAAGCCGGGAAGCGTGACGGCGCCATCGGGTACAGCGTCGCAAAGCCAGGTCTCCGTGAAGCACATGGCCGCGGAACGTCCGAAGTTTTTACTGGTCTTTAACAGAAGATGAAGCTCGTCCATTTTGTTGGGTAGGGAGCATACATTCGCGAGGTGGATCGACGGGAACGCCAATCTGTGTCATCTCTTGCGGAGTTTCACCTGAATTCCGGCTCGTTTTCCTCTGTGGCGCCGCTTCCGCATCCATGCGCCGAAAACCGCGGACGCCGCTCCGGTGAGTAACTCGGGGAAAAAACTGAGCGGATTTTCGAAAGTTGGTGACAGAAAGTCCGGAGTAGCCTCCTTGATGGTTAGCAGGTCTCCCCTTGTGTAAGTGAGTCGTGTAAGGTCTCCAAAGACGGACGAAAAACACAAAAACAACGACAATACTAGAGAGCGCGTTACCGAGGCGGCCACACTGGTAGGCGCCATCTTGATCACTGTCTGCATATCGACAGGAAGCGGAGCGGCTGGAGCTATGGTGCGGCCGACACAACCTGGAGATGTACACGCTCAAGACTGTAGAGATGATTGTGGACTTCAGGAGGCATCCTTCGCCACAGCTCAAAGAGGATCTATGCAGCAAAGTTGGAAAAACAGTTTAGCGCAAACAACTCTAAATCAGTCTGGCACGCATTCCAATCGCTGACTAATTACAAGCGACGATCCCCCCAAGCTGAGAACAATAGTACACTAGCCAACGACTTGAATACTTTCTACGGCAGATTTGAAAAGGACAGTTTCACACCACACACCCACCCGGCCGCACCAGCAACCCCAACCACACTTCTGACTTCTGCGTTAACCATCCATGAACAGGATGTGAGACGCATCTTCAAACAACAGAAGATTAATAAAGCGGCAGGCCCGGACCATGTGTCCCCATCCTGCCTCAAAGTCTGCGCGGACCAGCTCGCTCCAGTCTTCACTCAGATCTTCAACAGATCTTTGGGAATGTGCGAAGTTCCATCCAGTTTCAAACGCTCCACCATCATTCCAGTGCCCAAGAAACCTGCAATCTCTGGTCTGAATGACTACAGGCCTGTCGCTTTGACATCTGTGGTCATGAAGTCCTTTGAACGTCTCGTGCTGGACCACCTCAAGAGTGTCACAGGTCCCCTGCTGGACCCCCTGCAGTTTGCCTACCAAGCGAACAGGTCTGCGGATGATGCAGTCAGCATGGGACTGCACTTCATCCTAGAACACCTCGACAGTGCAGTGACCTACGCGAGGATCCTGTTCGTGGACTGCAGCTCAGTGTTCAACACCATCATCCCTGAACTCCTTTCAACCAAGCTTCTCCAGCTCAGCGTCTCACCTGCCATCTGCCAGTGGATTTACAGCTTTCTGATGGGCAGGACACAGCAGGTCAGGCTGGGGGAGGCCACCTCATCCACATGCAGCATCAGCACTGGGGCGCCCCAAGGTTGTGTCCTCTCTCCGCTGCTCTTCTCTCTCTACATGAACGACTGCACCTCAGCGAACCCGACTGTCAAGCTCCTGAAGTTTGCAGATGACACCACTGTCATCGGCCTCATCAAGGACGGTGACGAGTCTGCATATCGACAGGAAGCGGAGCGGCTGGAGCTGTGTTGCGGCCGACACAACCTGGAGCTGAACATGCTCAAGACTGTAGAGATGATCGTGGACTTCAGGAGGCATCCTTCGCCACAGCTGCCCCTCACGTTGTCCAGCTGCCTTGTGTCAACCGTCGAGACCTTCAAGTTTCTGGGAATTACAATCTCTCAGGACCTGAAGTGGGCGACCAACATCAACTCCGTCCTCAAAAAGGCCCAGCAGAGGATGTACTTCCTGCGGCTTATGAAAAAGCACGGCCTGCCACCGGAGCTGCTGAGACAGTTCTACACAGCAGTCATCGAATCAGTCCTGTGTTCTTCCATCACAGTCTGGTTGGGTGCTGCTACAAAAAAGGACAAACTCCGACTGCAACGGACAATCAAAACTGCTGAAAGGATTGTCGGTACCCCCCTACCCACCATTGAGGACTTGCACGCTGCCAGAACTAAGACAAGGGCGTGCAAAATCCTCTCGGACCGTCTGCACCCCGGTCACCAGCTCTTCCAGCTCCTTCCCTCAGGTAGGCGCTACCGATCAACGCAAACTAGAACTAGTAGACATTCCAACAGCTTCTTCCCTCTTGCGATCAACTTCTTATATATATAAATATAAATATATAAATATATAAATATATAAATATATATATATATATATATATATATATATTTATATATATCATATACATATATATATATATATATGTATATGACAGATTATGTTATATATATATTAACTGGTTATGTATATGACAGGTAGCATGGTATGGTGTGGGGATTTTAATGCGCATAGTACATTATGGGATGGCAATAATGATGGGAACGGAGTGGTAGTGGAGGAAATAATAGAGATAAAAACTTGGTGTGTTTGAATGATGGGAGAGGAACAAAAATGAATGAGGACAGGATCAGGAACAGCAAGACCTGACAAACGTGTCAGATGAGTTGGCTGGTTTGTGTGAGTGGGATGGAATTAAGAGAACAACTGTAGGAAGTATCGTGACTTCAGCCATGGAGGGTCCATCTTTCATCAGATATGTAAACGTTGACGAGACGTTAAAGGACTTACTCGTAATCTTCTTCCTCTTCTTTTCCTTTCGGCTTGTCCCGTTAGGGGTCGCCACAGTGCGTCATCCTTTTCCATGTAAGCCTATCTCCTGCATCCTCCTCTCGAACACCAACTGCCCTCATGTCTTCCCTCACGACATCCATCAACCTTCTCTTTGGTCTTCCTCGAGCTCTCTTGCCTGGCAGCTCCATCTTCATCATCCTTCTACCAATATACTCACTATTTCTCCTCTGGACGTGTCCAAACCATCGAAGTCTGCTCTCTCTAACTTTGTCTCCAAAACATCGAACCTTGGCTGTCCCTCTGATGAGCTCATTTCTAATTTTATCCAACCTGGTCACTCCGAGAGCAAACCTCAACATCTTCATTTCCGCCACCTCCAACTCTGCTTCCTGTTGTCTCTTCAGTGCCACTGTCTCTAATCCGTACATCATGGCTGGTCTCACCACTGTTTTATAAACTTTGCCCTTCATCCTAGCAGAGACTCTTCTGTCACATAACACACCTGACACCTTCCTCCACCCGTTTGAACCTGCTTGGACCCGTTTCTTCACTTCCTGACCACACTCCCCATTGCTCTACACATTTGACCCCAAGTATCTGAAGTCCTCCACCCTTGCTATCTCTTCTCCCTGTAGCCTCACTCTTCCCCCTCCACCCGTCTCATTCATGCACATATATTCTGTCTTACTTCGGCTAATCTTCATTCCTCTTCTTTCCAGTTCATGCCTCCATCTTTCTAACTGTTCCTCGAGCTGCTCCCTGCTTTCACTGCAGATCACAATGTCATCTGCAAACCTCATGGTCCACGGGGATTCCAGTCTAACCTCATCTGTCAGCCTATCCATCACCACTGCACAAAGGAAGGGGCTCAGGACTGATCCCTGATGCAGTCCCACCTCCACCTTAAATTCGTCTGTCACACCTACAGCACACCTCACCGCTGTTCTGCTGCCCTCGTACATGTCCTGTATTATTCTAACATACTTCTCTGCCACTCCAGCATTCCGCATGCAGTACCACAGTTCCTCTCTGGGTACTATGTCATAGGCTTTCTCTATATCTACAAAGACACAATGTAGCTCCTTCTGACCTTCTCTGTACTTTTCCATCAAAATCCTCAAGGCAAATAATGCATCTGTGGTACTCTTTCTAGGCATGAAACCATACTGTTGCTCGCAAATAATCACTTCTGTCCTGAGTCTATCCTCCACTCCTCTTTCCTATAACTTCATTGTGTGGCACATCAACTTTATTCCTCTATAGTTCCCACAGCGCTGCACATCACCTTAGTTCTTAAAAATGGGCACCAGGACACTTTTCCTCCATTCCTCAGGCATCTTCTCACACACTAGAATTCTATTGAACAAGCTGGTCAAAAACTCCACAGCAACCTCTCCGAGATGCTTCCATACCGCCACAGGAATGTCATCAGGACCAACTGCCTTTCCATTTTTCATCCTCTTTAATGCCTTTCTAACTTCCCCCTGACTAATCATTTCCACTTCCTGGTCCACCACACTTGCCTCTTCTCCTCTCCCTTCTCTCTCATTTTCCTCATTCATCAACTCCTCAAAGTATTCTTTTCATCGAGTTAGCATACTGCTGGCACCAGTCAACATATTTCCATCTCTATCCTTAATCACCCTAACCTGCTGCACTATCCTTCCCATCTCTATTCCTGTATCTGGCCCGCATGTATAGATCCTTTTCTCCTTCTTTTGTGTCCAACCTGCCATACATGTCATCATATGCCTCTTGTTTGGCCTTTGCCACCTCTACCTTTGCCCTGTGTCGCATCTCAATGTATTCCTTTCACCTCTCCTCGGTCCTTTCAGTGTACCACTTCTTCTTAGCTAACCTTTTTCCTTGTAGGATTTCCTGTTCTGTTGTGGTTCCACCACCAAGTCTCCTTTTCTCCTTTCCTGTCAGAAGACACACCAAGTACTCTCCTGCCTTCCTCTCTGATCACCTTGGCTGCAGTGGTCCAGTCTTCTGGAAGCTCCTCCTGTCCACCGAGGGCCTGTCTCATCTCTTCCCGAAAAGCTGCACAACACTCGTCCTGTCTCAGCTTCCACCACATGGTTCTCTTCTCTACCTTTGTCTTCCGACTCTTCCTCCCCACCACCAGAGTCATCTTACACACCACCATCCTATGCTGTCTAGCCACACTCTCACCTACCACTACATTACAGTTGGTAACCTCCTTCAGATTACATCGTCTGCACAAGATGTAATCTACCTGCGTGCTTCTACCTCCGCTCTTGTAGGTCACCCTATGTTCGTGCCTCTTCTGGAAAAAAGTGTTAACTCCAGCCATTTGCATCCTTGTTGCAAAGTCTACCACCATCTGTCCCTCCAAGTTCCTTTCCTGGATGCCGTACTTACCCATCACTTCTTCATCACCTCTATTAAAATGGCGGCCGCCGCAGATGCCACTTGTTGTCTCCCCACACAAAGGAATGAACACTCTAGTTTTACTGAGATGCAAATCTTACTATTCTCACGTTTGCAAGCATTTACAACGCTGTCTCAACTGTACGGAATGCTGTTCAACACAGATTACCTTTGACATGCCACACACAAGATGGCGGGCGACGTCTCGATTTTACTGAATTTTTGTATTTTTGTGTGTTCTGAATTCAAAACTTGAAATCTCCTCACGCGGGTTGCACCAATACTGTTGCGACTGTGTATGAAATAAGAATTGTAATTAATTTAGGATGAAGTCAGAAGGCGGGAGCGACGTTTGCGTTACTTCCGGTTTATCGTAATTTTGATTGAATTGTTAAAAATCAAACTAATGTCTCGAAAAGGGCAATTGTGCAAAAGATGCAGAGTCCTCTCGCACTTAGAGCAGTTCAAATGACTAATATTGCAATAGT